>NC_069798.1:67935809-68060809 GCF_027406575.1 Nycticebus coucang | reverse complement strand
GATACACCACTTTTTAATTGTCAAAAATTTGATTAAGTGATCAAGGGCAAGTTCCTCTGGTTTTCATATCTGAAATACAAATTTATACAATTCTATATTATCCTACAATAAGCTACATAGTGTTAGGGCAAATTAAGTAAGCTACTGACATTTGCAAGGCATATGAACTGAGACCTTTAGGTAACCCTACAGAATATACCTTCCCTCATAAAAGACGGTAAAGTTTTTCTTAAAAAATTAAGTGACCCTTTTAGGACTTCAGCGATCCATAAATACAGTCTAAAGTCATTAATAAAACTATCAAATATGCCACTAAAGAAAACAAATTATTTCAGTACATCCTTACTATAGTTAAGATCAACCTAAAACCACCAAATCAAAAACAAAGGCAGGGTGAAGTTTGCTAGAACACATGCGTGAGGGCACTGACAGCACACTAGGCCGCCAGGGAAAGCCAGGTGAGCAGATTCTCACCAGGAGAGAAAACCACTGTAAAGCAGATCACAGAGATACACTAGACACAAGAGGTGGAAGAAAGTCATCTCTAACTGAAAGTCACAACTGGCAGCTGTCATCTTTCCTTAAAATGACTCAGTTGCCTAAGACAGAGCTAATCAAGATTTCTTTCTCAAACAATGCTGAGCTTGATCAAATATTCCTAACGAGTGGGTGCCCTGGTGTCGGCATTTCTTCCTCCGCCTAAGGGTGTCCCTCCTCTGGAATGAAAAATGTGCTGACTCACACCCCCATCCTTGAAGAAAGGCTTCCCAACAACATGGTCAGCAGATGTTCCCTCCACTGTTAAGTTCACATCGTACAAAGAAAAACACTTTGCAAAATAAAATACCAAATCACATTCTTCTCCTTATAAAAGTGAGTTAAACAGCCACTCAAGCTATTTTGCCACTGTTATTTCAGATAAGTTTTTACCATAAAGAATAATGATACTCTGACAAATACCATTTTTGTTGAAAATCAGACTTTTTCCATTCATAACATTACCCAACAAGAGAATCATCCTTTCCAATTCAATAGTTTTCTCCTGGGTGGTGCCTATGGCTCAGTGGTTAGGGTGCCAGCCCCATATACAGAGGGTGGCAGGTTGGAACTCGGCCCCGGCCAAACTGCAACAAAAAATAGCCAGTCGTTGTGGCCGGTACCTGTAGTCCCAGCTACTTGGCAGGCTGAGGCAAGAGAATCGCCTAAGCCCAGGAGTTGGAGGTTGCTGTGAGCTGTGACGCCACAGCACTCTACTAAGGATGATAATGTGAGACTCTGTCTCTTAAAAAAAAAAAAAATTCTCCTCTGCTTATTGGGGTAGTTTTTGTACTAGCTAGAGGAATAAATAATCACCTTTTCTTTGTTTACATATCAAGCACATGGTACCGGTCATTTTAATGTACAAAATGATGGTCTCTCCTCAAGGCACAAAACTGCCTTGTTTGTATTTATTCATTCCACCAGACCTTAGAACTAGAACATTATGTTCCAGATTTTAATTTATTCCAACTTTGTACTTTCAGCTAACGATTACGTCGATATATTTTTTTTTCTTTCTTTTTAACATCAACTCCAGTAGTTGGATTTTTTTGAATAAAACGTTTTGTTTTTAATCACTTCAGAGGTATTACATACACAGGACAAATAGCCCAATTAAGACAGTACTAAGATTTGTACACAGGGTTCCTCACCAGCTAAGTTAAGAGCTCTGATACAGAGCTCGGAACATGCCCGACTCAAACCTGAACTTCCACAAAAACTTAAATCATGCATGTCACTTAGCATCAATAATATTAGAAGTTTCAAATCTGAAAACATCAATAGCTTACTGTACCAATAAAAGAGCAGGTTGTATAAAAGAAATTTTCTTTAACCTGATGAAGACTGTAGCTGCAGTGGGAAATGGAGAACTCCACAATCGTCTCAGTGTTTGGAACCTTCTTCCAGCTTCAACCACAACTGCCTGGTTTTACATGATTATGTTCACGTAAACTGCTTTAAATTTGTTTTTATGTAATCTAACAGGAACAGAGTTAATGCTAAGAAAATCAGAAATAAAGAAATTAGTTCAAAACTAAACAAGAACAATATTTTCATATCGTATCTCTCAAACACATTGACACTGCAGTATTTTCATATACTGTTATTATTGTGAGTACTAATAGCAAAATTAATAAGCATTGGGGTCACTGGGGTCATTCTTTAAAAATTTTTCCTACTCTTCAAAATCTTATTATCATATTAACAATGTAAAATTTTTTAAGGCAACAGCATAAATTTTAAGAGTCATTATTCAGAAATAAGTCTGCTACTATCTAGTTGCCAAAAATATATGGCACATCCATATTACATAATTATACATATAAAGTGAGAAAAAGACATTCTGAACACTACAAGGTACTATGAGGATGAAAGGGGAAATTATCATTTTAATTAACTTCAAAGAAAATTTGGGTCTAATTTAAAAAAAAATTTTCATATGTATATTCTGCTGAATTTGCTTTTTCCCATAGTTCTTTAATTTACCAGATTAACATGAAAAAGGGAACCTGATATTATTTAGACTTTAGCAACTAAAAACTTCTTGAACATTTTCATCTAAAAATGAATACTTTTAAAATTATTAAATGCTGGGCGGCGCCTGTGGCTCAGCGGGTAGGGCGCCGGTCCCATATGCCGGAGGTGGCGGGTTCAAACCCAGCCCCGGCCAAATTAAAAAAAAAAAAAAAATTATTAAATGCTGTTCTTTTTTTGTACTTTTACAACTATAAATTCATGTCAGCTTCACCAAAAACTGTCTCCAAAAAACTGCTGGCCTCAGCACCACACATGAGAAGGCCACGCTCATTCCAAGGACCATGCACATAGGGTGAAGTCATTAGGTAGCAATATCACAAAGTTATGTGAAACTATGCTAGTTTGAAATACCTTTTATGTACTGTGTCTGTAAATCATAAATTAGATGATATAAGCAAAAATCCATCTTACAAAAGAAAAATCACAATGAAGATTTTAATATCTTAAATCAATCAATCTTTAAAAAAAAAAAAAAAGCTCAGCTAAGGATTAGGGCCTCCAGAAATTAACTATCTAGTCCTGAGATGGCCCTTGAGAAGGAGAACAAGAATGACTGTCCTAAGTTGTAAGAAGTGATTGTTTAGAATGGAAATCTAGGGAAAGAGTAACAGAGTGAGACAAACTCTGAGCCTTGGAAAGAAAATACACACTGACTTGGCCTCGCTGACTGGACGTGTGGCTTTCAGCAGAGCAGTGAGTGAAAAGAGGACTGTCTGCTGAGGAATCTTCTCTCACTCTGACCCAGCTTCGTCTACTTTACCACACCATGCTCTCTAGGCAAGCATTGCTTACAAAATAGGAAAAACTCAATAGAAATGGTTGTTTCCATGAAAAGCAGATCTCTACATTGACCTCATTATGCTGGAAATATTTCTAAATAAAATTAGGTTGACTGATCTGAGATTAACAACATTTGACTGTTTTTAACCTGCTAAAGGTCAATTTCATATGCTTCGCCTGAGGAGGTGCTAATACCTTAGCAAGTATCAGTGTGACGATTCTTTTGAAGGCACATAACAGAAATCTCAGACAGAAGTTTTGTAAAACCTGAGGACGACCTGGAGATGGAGAAGTCTCACACAGAGTATCAACACCTGCTAGTCTGCTCCCCTGATACCAGGTGAGAAAACAGCAGTGTCAGTAGAGAAGCCCTTTGTTCTAAACCCACAATTTATCAGTCATGCAGGTGTCCCTAAGACCAAGAACTGGGGAAAAAATGTCATAGAAAACACTTCATTTTTCCTATCATAGCACTGTAATATGATGAAATACAAATATCTTGTTTCTCATATGTTAAAATGGGAGATCAAATTGCCTTGAAGCAACTTGACAAAAATTACTTCAGAAAGGTTCTGTTTCCTGAAAATTCCTTAGGAAAATTTTTAATTTAGACTTTTATAAGCAACTACCAAGGCATAATGAATATAAAGAACTGCTCACAAAAAGTCAGTGCTGTATAATGAAACTGTATCAAAGTTGGTAATTAAGCATAATTGAAGGCTGCAGTGAACATATAGGCCTTTGTTCTCTTTAATTCTGGCACTGACTGGGAATTAAAGATAAGAGTTTAAGACATATTTTAGTCAGAGTCCAGATGTATAAGCCCCAGTGTTCTAAAAGTAATTTACGTGAAACAAAAGAAGAGAATGGCCAAAAATATTCTAGATGCCAGCTGGGGGAAAACACCTATATTCTTAAAAAAAAAAAAGCAGATATTCATATACCCTAAACATGAGTGAACTACTAGACTCAATGGTAGCAGGGGAAAAAAATCCTTAAAAAATCAATTTGTCACACCAAACAACAATGTATTATTACACACAAAGCAACTGGAACAACCATATTAGAAAAAGTATACCCCAGTATCTCTACAGAATTCAATTTTATCCTATATCTCTGTACAACTCAAACAGGCAGCAATAGAATAAAGTCATTACCACTGCAGTTAGGACTATCAGAGTACTAAGCCATACGTCCCTGGTCTGCTCACTCATTGAACTAGCACTGGATAACGTAAGTATAATGCATGTAGTATTATTATAGTCTTTGGGATTTCTTTCTTGGGAGTCAGAAGTGATTGGATAAAGGAATTTCTAATTAAAAAAACATTCATTTATTTACCCTTTATTTGCTAATGTTCCGTAGGAATGTGACATTTGCTAATTCTTCCGTAGGAAGAAGATCAATCAGAGGCAGAATAAACAGGAATAAGGACTCTGAGAAGACAGAAGCCTCAGTTTGGGATTTAAATATACGATTTGACTAGTAAGCCGGATGGGGGAAACTCTGGATGAACACAGAATAAAGAATATTCTGTTCTGGATGAACAGAATAAAGGGAAAGGAGAAAGCTGACAGGAAGATAGGGGGAAAAAATTATCTGACAAAATAAAACTGATGATTAAAAGGCTTACTCGCAGGCTGGATCTGAAGCATGAATTTGAGGAGAAAGAAACCGAACTAGTGGCCAGGGGAGAGAAGGAACTAGGCAGTAACCCAGGAAATGAAGGGGAGTTCAACAGCAAATGTCCCAGAAACGAGGCTAACCCGCCAGCCTACAGTGTGTCCCCGAACTCTCCACGTGGGCAGAGTTACAGTTCCACCAGTGTCCTCACCCTCACTGGCTACCTGTGCGTGCAGAGGGGCAGGTCATCCGTGCAGGCGCCAACCCGGCTCAGTTGCACCTAAACGAAACTCCCCTAAACAAAATAATCTCATTGGCTGCCATTTCTGACAGCAACACACACACACACATATTTCTGGGATCATCATTCTTCCCCTTAGATTACTCTCCCCAACCGATGGCCCAGGCCACTGAGCACTAGCCCTCAGGCACAGAACTCTCCAAGTTCTCACACAGCCCACAGCCGCCTCAAACTGCACCTTCTGCTGGGAACACCGTAAATCCATGTTTCACATAAAATGCCATCATTTAAGTTTTGGGACATAGTAGTAGTTGCTGTAACCAATGTTTATGGAAAGAATAAATTAATGAATAAACAAGATGCCACATCGCCATCCCCCACAAAACACATAAAGCAGGACTGTTTCCTCTTGTAAAAGCTTCACATATTATGAATAAATATATAATAACCAATATTATCCAAAAAATAAGAATCTTATAAAATTCATGTATTTACATGCTCAGAATACACAGAAATTTCCATAAATCTTAGAAATAGTAGAGAAAAAAAATCTCTATATTGTGACATATGCTATTAACATTTAAAATCTCACTATCTGTAAATTGAGATTTATTTATTTATTTATTAGAAGAATCTCCCTCTATTGCCCTGGGTAGAGGGCCATGAAGTCATTATAGCTTGTGAAAACCTCAAACCCTTGGGCTCACACATCCTCTTGCCTCAGCATCCAAAGTAGCTGGGATTACAGGTACCTGCCGTCATCCCTAGCTGTTTTTTTCTATTTTTAGTAAGGACGGGGTTTCACTCTAGCTCAGGCTGGTCTTAAACTCCTTACGCGCAAGCAATCCACCTTCCTTGGCCTCCCAGAATGCTGGGATTACAGTGAGCCACGCACCAGAGCAAGAATTTCCTTTGAAGTGGTAAATAGGGCCAGGCGTGATGGCTGCTGAGGCAGGCTGATCACTTGAGCTCAGGAGTTTGAGACCAGCCTGAGCAAAAGTGAGACCTGGTCTCTACTAAAAATGAAAAACTGAGGCAAGAGGATCAGTTGAGCCCAAGATCAAGAGTTTGAGGTTGTTGTGAGCTACAATACCATGGCACTCTATCGAGGGTGAGACTGTATCTCGCCCCCCAAAAAAGGGGGTAGTAAACAAGTATTTTTTTTAATATTACCAAAATGTACTAAAAGAAGTAGCATTTTTGATGCAGCTAAATAGCAAGTACTCTGATGTAAAAAAAACAAGAATCCTCCCTTCTTTTTCTGGAGAGCACTTATTACCTATGTCCAATCAGCAAAGTTTAGGAACATACAGTCTTTAAAACAACAATAATTTTGAGAAATAAAGAGCATTACTGAAGTGCTACACAGGAATGCACAAAATTTTCATACAAGAGGGCAAAGACAATCACAAAAAAAACTAAAATAGGGCTGTACAATGACCAACATAATGCCACAAACCAAATGGCTAAAGACGTATGTACTTCCAGAAAAATACTGACTTGACTTTAAAAAAATTCCTATTGCAAAACTGCCCTTGAATTATGTAAGCTTTGATTTATGTGAGGTTGTTAAAATATACTGCTGACATAAAATGGGACTTCCCCATGGGGTAAAAAAGATAAAACTGGAAATAACTGTAGTAAATAAAACGCACTCCCTGAAGTCCATCCTGCTTGCTAGAGATGGATCACTATTTTGGCCCTGAGCTTCCCAGCAGTAAACATAAAGAGGAAAACTCAATTATATACATGATTCACTAGTACCGATGACTAAAATGACAAATTTAAACAGAAAGGCACAACTATTCCTGGAATAATGACCAGACAGAAATCACTGTCCTGAGTCTTAGAAGAAAGACATGACTTATTTTCATGAACAGCATCCTAAATATCACCTTGTAATAAAGACATGAACTTTATAAGGTTACATCTTAAAATATTCTTAAATTTAAATCATGGTCATAATTGTGTGTAAAAACAGTAAAGTCAATTTTAATGGAGGAAAAAAACAAGAACAAGGTAGTGAAGGAAAGCAGCTCCCTGGCAACGGGGCTAACTAAAGGATAAAACTGAACCCACATTAAGAAATGAACGGAAGCAACACCCATCAACCAATGAATGGATTAACAAAACCGCGGCGTATGCACACCATGGAGTACTATCCAGCCATCAGTAAAGATGGAGACTGTACATATATTGTGTTTACCTGGATGGAGTTGAAACACATTCTTCTTAGTAAAAAGTATCTCAAGAATGGAATAAAAAATCCAATGTACTCAATATTAATATGAAACCAATATATAAATAATTGTAGGTCCACACGAACAAAAAAACACAAATATAGCAAGAGGAGGGGAAAGAAGAGAAAGGGGAAAGGGGAGAGGGAGGGCGTCTGGCAGGGTCCCACCTAACGTGCACAGTGCACACAGGGTGTTCAGCTGCCCCCTGGGTGAGAGCTCTTCTACAACTTGAACTTTACCTTGAAAGTGAGAACAATGTAACCTAAAAATTTGTACCTCGTATTAATTTGAAATAAAAATTAAAATTAAAAAAAGGAAAAGAATGGAAAGAGTATGTATCCTGGGCATCAAAGCAAATTATCTGACAAATACATGGCACCCAGATACTCCATGTAGCTTTTACTGCTCAACTGATGCAGGAGCATGAGGGTCACCTTCTGAGGAGAGGGGCGGAGCCAGTGAGGAGAGGGCGGAGCCAGTGAGGACGGCAGCTGGGGTGCCGGCGCTCCACTCCCCAGTGACAAACCACGGGAACCACCCATAATCCCAATGTTCTATCCCACAGACACTGACTTTTGTAAACCTTAACCCAGGAAACTTATAAAGCAGAAGGTACAAACTACCCCTATCAGTAATAAGACGTTGGTGACAAAGCCATCATAAAATATCCAAATTACCAATGTAATTTAGAAATGCTTGCTAGATCCTGGAAAGTAACTTTGGTGGAAAATGTATAGTTACCTCCCTATATACCTTAATAAATTATTGGTTTAAGCTAGTAAAACATACAAATAAATTTTCTAGAAATAATAACTATGGTTCTAGATGAATTGATAGGACTCCTATCTACCTTTCCATGTAGAAAGGATTACCTAGCAGGGCCATCTCCCTAATTAAATTAGCTCCTACTTTTTCATAATAAAACCATGTCATATGGTCATAAGATATTATTTATATTTAACTGTCTATAGAAGGAGAAATGGGGGGAAATGGAGGAAAGAGAATTACCAGTGCATGCAAAAGCAATATTAAAAGTCATTAAAATATAACAACCTCCCCACTCATTAAAATAAGCAAAAAAAAAAAAAAGGGAAAGAATTGACTTGTTTTCCCTCCACTTTAGCCCAACAGTGTTATTTCTTATATAAATATTGTCTTATTTTCGAATAATAGGGGTACATGTTTTAAATACTTTGTTTTTGTGTAGATTGTGTGAAAGTTATACCCTTCACCCAGATAATGTGCACTGTATCCAATAGGTGTAAATTTGCCCATCCTCTCCCCACCCCTCCCCACCAGCTTGATTTCATTGAGATTTATTTCCATATGTGTACTTAAGTGGTGACTGATAGTTCCAATTTGGTATTGAGGACATGTGTTTGTTTCTCCATTCTTGTGATATTTCAGTTAGAGGAATGGTTTCTAGGTCCCTCCAGGTTGTCCAAAAAGGTAAGAGACTGCCCTCTTTCATGGCAGAGTAGTACTCCACGATATGCACACACTGCGCTTTATTAATCCACTTGCTTATTGGGGGGCATGTGGGTTGTCACCATGTCTTTGCAATTGTGAACTGCACTGCTATAAACAATTGAGTGCAGGTGGTTTTTTTTGTTTGTTTGTTTGTTTTTTAATAAAATGACCCTTTTTCCTTTGCGTAGACATCCCGCAGTGGGATTATGGGATCCAATACTGGGTCTTTCAGTTCTCTGAGGTGTCCCCATACAATTTTCCATCGGGGTAGCACTAGTTTGCAGTCCCATCAACAGTTCTTTCTTTCCACATTCACGCCAGCATCAGTTATTTTAGGACTTTATAAGACAAACCTTTCTCCTTCTTGTATTTATTCTTTTTTAAATGGAAAGGTGCCCATAGATACTTTATTTTTCCTAAATTGGCTCTCATAGGGGCCAATCTCTCATTTTTGTCCATTATTACTTAAAAGATAAGTAATAATGGACAAAAGGGAAGAAATGAGAGTAGAAGAGTAAGTTGAAGTTGTGGCTGGTGATGGGGACACACAGCAACCGAAAAGTCCTACAAAGTACACTCCAGAGAGACGCCGCAGGGGCCCATCAGGTGGAACTCAGTATTGTGGCACAACCATGACACTCCCCTATTTCATGTCAATGATAAAATGAAAAGCAGTATTTAGCTAATAGAAACTCACTGTAAAGTAGTGAGGAAAACTTTTTTTCCTTGAAAAAAATAAAATATCTTACAAGGGTACATGTGAAACTTACTAAATGTAGAATATAAATGTCTTAACACAATAACCAAGAAAAAGCCAGAAAGGCTATGTTAACCAGTGTGATGAAAATATTTCAAATTGTATATAAAACCAGTGCGTGGTGCCCCTTGTTTGCATTAATGTACACAGCTATGATTTAATAAAAAATAAAAAGAAATAAAAATGTAGTACAGATAAAAATAAATAAATAAATAAATAGAATATATGCAACAAGAGCAACTCAGACGAAGGTAAGTTATTTCTTCAAAATGGACACTGACGTGACAAGTGTGTCTTCACAGGAGTCAAATCAAATGCTGAGAACAGAATCTCTTCTGACAAGATAAATTTTAGTCTGTTACAGTACGTTATTCAGGGTTTCTGTAAATGTATTATTTCCCTCAAAGTAACCTCGATGGCGTTTCAGAAACAACTGTGCATGTACGCACACATGTATATATGCTTTCCCAGAAAGTCTGAGTGTGGGATATTTTCATGTTCCATGAAAAATGGTAAAGCCTGTATCTAAACTTGAAAAACAAAAAGCAATGATGCTTCTATGCCATTTTTAACCTACAAAAGTTTTTGAGAAAAGAGAGAAAAGGAAGGGGACTTACACAGGCATGTCCCGTAATAGTGGCTTAAAGCGAATCAGAAAAAGTGGCAGCGACGCCAAGGTCTCCTTCCCACAAGAAGATTAGGTGGGAGAAAGATTTTATTTATCAGTAAGATCAAAGATACTGTTAAAAGAAAGACAGTTAACCCCAATCCCAAATGTCTGATAAAAGGGGAAAGGTCAGCACAAATTTCAGAGCTCAGTAATCCTAAAGGGGCCTGGGAGAAATCTCATTCCACCCTAGTGAAAATACTGACTAGCCCTCAGCAGGTCGCAGGGGCCTGAACAGCCAACAGCTCTGCTCACAGGCTGCCTGGGAATCAGAACCTTCACAGACCCCTCTAGAAATGCTTGGATCTGGACATTCACTACTAAAAACACAGCTACATTTCCTTGTTTCTACAATTATTTCACACTTACACTTTATGATGCACTCATCTAATTTAAATTCTGTTATTGGCAAAGTGGTTTTCTGAATGCATCAGCCTTTGGGAGATGTTGCCAGTACAGATATGTCCTAATGGTATCCCTAACGGTATACAACTGCAAAAGCAATGTATCAGATGAGAATGTCTAAGAGAATCATTTCCTCCTCCTCCTCCTATTTACACAGTCATTCAAAGCCCAGCTGATTTCTAGGCACTGAACTACAAAATGCCATCCACTTCCATTGTAATATGCACCTGGCTTTCACAGAAGATATACTTAGCATGGCTGTTCCAATTGTGATAATTGTGGATAAGCTCATTCGCTAAATTACTATTAGCAAATTCAAAGAGTTATATAGATACTTTGGCTTACTTATAATAAAAGAGAATTACTCATTTAAAATAGGGAATACTTTACAATGAACTTGCAAATTAATTGGAGCTTATTATTTTAGAATGTGAATTGAATGTGGTTATATTTAGTTGTTTGCATTTAAGTGTATAAGGCTTTAGAAATAACTGTAGTATAAGATCATAAAATAATTTAATGCAAACTTAGGTATAAAAATAGCGTGTTCTTACACAAGCCATCACTCGGGCGTTCATAGAGTCTCGAAGAAAATATTTGGAATTATTTAGTTTTCTGTTTATAATGATAGTCACACCAACAAAATTTATTGGTTCATCAAACTTTATAGTACAAGTATATGAATTTATTTTTAATAAATTATCATTTTTGCATATATCAGTCAAAGCACAAAGCCTAAATACTTGCAAGCAAAATGCATTATTAATTTAATTGTCACAACCTATTTAGCTAACTTCTATTACTATTTGCTAATAATATGCAATGCATTAGAGGACAGAATCAAATTCAAAACATTAAAAAAAAACTGATTATATTGTCCTAGAGAAATTAAAATATAGCAAGCTTGCAAAAGAACAGCCAAGGCATTAATGTTTTAAATAGGTAAGAAAAATGTTTTACTTAATGTAGAGAATAGTTATGCCCCAACCGAAGGTTCAGCATGCTGATAAAGGGTTTCTTTGCTTACTAAAACCAAGCAGGAGAGTCAAATGGGAGAGGAGCCTTTTGGTATTTGTTATGCTACTTTATGCCACTTCAATCTTGGTCTTCTCCACCTATGAGTATATTGAGAATTATGCTGCTGCTGAAGTCCTACCATTCTAATTCAGTATTTCTATGCAGTAAGTTAGAACCCCACATAGAGGTTTTTTTTAACAGTAGAAACAACTCAATCAAAGAAGTTTGGTTTAGATGAACATAACAACTTGGAATGCTTAAACGTAATAATCCAGAAGTTGGTTGTATTTTCCTATTTGAGATTTTTTTTAACTGATTTTAGGACAAAAATAACACAACTGTCTGAGAAAAGCTTGCCATGTCGCAGAGGGCAGAAAGAAAATGTTTCACTTGTCTCCTTTTGAGTCTCCCTTTATGCATTTGGAAATGAAATGAGTGAAAGAAAAGTGTCCTAAATGCATAGCAAGGGGTAAATAAAAATACCAAAGAGTAAACCTGTGATTTTCAAACTCGTAAGATATAGAGTGTATCTAGTATTTTAAGGACCTTAACAGATAAATACATAGGGATTTTGCACTGATATGAAACTAAATGAATAAACATGCCTTCACATTTTTTAAATTCCTAAATAAAAGGCAAAATGACTTATTTGATTTCAAAATGAATGCTATTTAAAGGAATAACTGGGAAATGTTTTTGCCTTATATTTACCTGATCTGGATTGTTTTTGTTCAAATTTATTTTGAAATTACAATCAGAAAAATAACAGTTCCATCATTTATTAATTGAAATACTGAATAAATTATTATTGAAATTTCATGACTCTCAATCCTTAGATCTATAAAACTGGAATAATTATGTGAAAGTAACAGGAATATAATTAAAAATATGTTTTGTTTCTACTTAACATGTATGAAACACACGTTGACAGGTATCCAATTATTGTTTTAAAAAGAACAGAATGCCTTTCATTTTAAGAGAAACGGACCACGGCATAGACAATACATACATTTTGACGGCAATCATTAAGTACAATGTTACTGGAAAAAGTACAGGAAACCAAAAGTGAGGGTAAACAGAGGCATAGCCAACATCCCAGTTAGTCTATGTCTGGACTGCAAAGTTAAAGAAAACAATATGCCTCCATAGAAAACTTAAATTCCTCACAAACAGAGAAAACACTGGTAAGATCAATTAAAAAACATCTTTAAAGACGATTAAACATTTGCAAATACGGCTGAAGAGGCCTCAGACTTAAGAGTAATACAAAATATTGCATCATTATTGACATTTTAAAGCTTCCTTTAAAATACTAGTGAAAGCTAAAGTTTCTGGGAATGTCTGTAGGTTTCATACTATCCAGAAAGACTTGAGGAAAGCTGAAAATTTAACCTGTCTTTAAGGAAGGTGACAGTGTTTAACTAGCTCTGAGCTGCACATTTTACAAATTTAAAATTTCAGAAGTAGCCATGCTCACCTGGTAACTGACATTGCTGTGTTTCAGTACACCTAATACAATTAAGTCTAACTGATGAAGCTAATTATGATACAGTAGCAAGAAAAAAGAAAACCTGGCAGTTGACGACATAATAATTGTAGTGTTATTTTTCATGAAATGGCAACTGTAGTATTATTTAAATGATGACACAAGATATACTTTTTTTAATATTAGAATGTTTAAGTCTATAGTAAAAAACCAAAAATATTATTTGAAAGCCTCAAAGTAAAAATAGAGGGGGGAAAAAAAACAAACAAAAAATTAGTTTTAGGTATTTGTTTTAGCGCATCTAATGCATTCACAGAAGTCAATTTCTTCCATTTTAACTCTTCTACTGTTACAAGGTTGTTTTAAAAATTTAAAGCCCCCCACATCCCTTAAAAAATTTCTAGGTTAGAATTATTTTAATTAAAATATGATATTAAATTTCTATAGAAGGATGGCATAAAATCTGATATTCGACAACAGGGTACCACAAATGCAAAAATAATGATCTGATTTGATAAAAATTCTACAGGTCCATGTCATTAAAGCCAAAAATGAAAATGCAATCATATTTTTAGATGAAATAAAATAGATAAAAATTACCTTTCTTTTGGGGTGCCAACTCCATGTTTGCCTAGTAGGTGAGTATTTAAGTGCTTCTTCATTACAAAAGCAACCCTAAAAAATAAACAAAAATAATTATAGAACTAAAACTTGACTCTCTGATAGAAAGTTACACAAAAAGTATTTAAGAGTAATGAACATGTACATAAGAGGAAATGTAACAGCTCTGACAGTAAAATGCACATATGACATCATAATACCACTCTTGCTAAACAGAAGATTGCATCCAGGATTGAATACACTGTGATAATGCAAAAGCAGAAGAAATAACTGCATCTACACTGGGTGGCTGCTTTTTGACTCGGGTATATTAACGGTGACCAAAAGATCAAAACAATAATTACGGTTCTTTAGTCACTATCTTCATGTCCAGTTAGTTAAGACAGATAAAGCAACACTGCCATCCAACATTCACTGCCCCTTGCTGATCTCACACTTCAATCGTGAAATAAATTTGAGAAAATGTCATTTTATTAAATATTTAAAAGACTATAAAAAAGAAAATGAATAGCTTTCATGAAGCTTCCTTAAAAACATAATAATAATTTGAAGAGAGGTTTTCAAAAATGGTATGTTTGCAGTATCTGCAGAACACACACCAAAAAAAAACAAACAAAAAGTATTACCTGACATAGTATCTTACTTTACACACAAATCAGCTGACTGAATTCAATTGTGTTGACATAAATATGAAGTGGACAGGGCTCAGCAGGCAGTACATGAGCACCACTCCCCACAGAACACAGGGTAGCATCAATTCAATTATATCATGGGATTATTTAAAACAATTTAGATCTCATTCAGGAGCATTGAACTAAAATGGCTCTTTTGATAAGTGGGAAAAAAATTTTACTGTTGTAACTTTCAGTGTAAAAGGGCTTGCAAACATTTTTGTTAATTATGTATTACAGCTGTCCTTCATAAAGTTAATTACTAATAGCTGAAAGGCAACAGAATCTATTTGCATATGTACATGAAAGGCATGACATATGCAAAAATATGATTTTAATTAGCATTCTATAATATGAAGGGCTACAAATCAAATTGGCATGTTATAAGATTCTTAACATTAAACAGTGAATTCATCTGGACATGTTTGCACAAATGGGCAATGTAAGAATGTAAAGTATTATAGCCTCACAGAAAAGACCTGTGACAAAAGCAAGAACAAAATAATTTCTAAGAATGTGAATGCTTTTCTAGTCTTGTCTCTTCTTTTTAGTTTTTCACACAGTATTACGGGGCTCAGTTTCAAGGCCAAAATCACTATGACTTCATTATTCAAACAAACCACTTACATACCCTGAAAATAACGTTCCTTCTGTTATACACAGGGTAAGGACAACTACGGATGATGGCTGCTTTGCAACTATAAATGACAGGTCACACCATCAATCACATGAAACGGAAAGACGATTATCACATATAAAGTATCAAACTGTGATAATATTAAATGCTGAGCAAAAAATAACAAGATATTCTATATTTGTTTCTGCTTGATTTGAACAAAATAAATAACATTTTTCATTTCCTTAAAGAAAGAATACAGTAATAACAACAGTCCATTTGAATCATAACTTCCCCACTGTCCTCCATTTCCCTATAATTAAAAAAACATAAAGCTAATAGCAAAGAGCAAAGGTTAAAAACCCAAAGTTGCAAAGCACAGCTTATTTACATGACCAAGTATAATTTAAGAGACCTGAACTTAGAAACCACAGTGCAGTTTTTAATAGAAAAAATATTTTTATTAATTAAAATGTTTTAAGTTTGAAGAACTGAAGCAAAAATGTTACATCACACAGGGAACAAACTGAAGTATATGAGGAGGGAACGCTGTTGCCTAAGGGAACATCTGGACATTTGCTGCATGTTTCTATTGCTGGATATTTAGAAGAAGAATTTTTTTTAATATTATATGAAAAAAAGGGAAAAGCTTATAATAGTAAAACATGGCTCAATTATGTACAAATACAAACTGTTAATATTTATTCATCCAAAATTGGACTTAAAATAAGTACCGATTTTTAAAATTTGGCTTACGGTGCAAGTAATGTAACTGTCTCCATATCATCTGCAGCTAAAACATGTAAACCAAACACAATTGCCTACCATGACATTAGCAACCTATAATGAAAGTAATATTGCCAGCAACATGCGATTACTGAATGTCAATTCTCTTTTACTGCCATTGTAAAATTATTGTTTTAACATTTTTAAGATAATTTTCTTTAAAAAAAATTATAGTGTAGATGCTGTAAGAAATAAAAAAAAAATCCTCAATCTGAAAAGCTAATCAATAGAAAAGCCTTGACCCCAATAAATACTCATTCCTTTCTATTTTCATTCCCTGCCTGAACACATTTATTCCTCACTTACTATGGGCTGCAGTGGGGTGGGTCTGCCCTTGGGGTGGAGTCAGACTGAGGAAGTCAGGCCTTCCTGGAGCTTTCGGTCTCTGCCCTGCTGCTGGCTGACAGGGTGAAGTGGCACTAAGCCCCGGACTCGCTCTCCATGGATACTGCTAGTCGCTCAGGCCTGCATTTAACTCACATATTGACTAAGGATCTACTATTATGCAAGGAACAGACAGTTCTAGGCAGCAGTGGTGTGCAGGTGAACAAAACAAGTAAAAGTCCCTGCCCTCAGAAGTGTTAAAACTAGTGAGGGAGACAAATAACAAGGGGAAAACAAAGTAAAACAAATAGCGCTCTAACCAACGTTAAAGGGTAAGAGGAAGAAAGTACGTAGAGAAGGAGGTTATTAAAATGTCAGTGGGGGGTGAAATTCTACACTGGGGTGGCTTGAAAATGTGACTTGCAGGTAAGGGGGGTGAAAGTACCGCGATTTACACGGCACAGTAAGCCCAGTAGGGGACCGGGAACCACAGACACCTGTGGGTGCAAACGCAGGGGCTGTCTGCTCTTCCAACTGTGAAATAGGAGCACAGTGGGACGAGGAGAGCTGCACCAAGAGGCCAGGGCAGGTGACGCAGGTGGACAGTGACTCCGTAGGCCATGACAGCTTAGTTTTCATTCCGAGTGAGCAGAAAGGCCACTTCAGGCATCTAAACAGAAGAGTGACTTGTCTGACATAACATATTAACAGACGGCTCTGGTCATGGTAATTGGGGGAAGGTGAGAGATAGATATCAATTAACTGTCTCTTACAATAATCCAGACAAAGATGACAGTGGCCTAGACCAAATGCTAGCAGTGAAATAGAGAACTGGTCCAAGCTGGGAAGTATGTTTATAATTAAAGCTAACTAAGTTCCCATATGGAACAGACCTGGAGTCTGAACAAAAGAGATTAAGGAAAATAGCAGTTGTGGGCCTGGGAGAAACTGAGTTGGTTTGAAGGAGGTCAGTTTGGGACATGTTCACTGGAAAGGCTCTGAACACCCAGAGGCAAGTCAAACGGGAGGCTGACTCCAATGGAGAGCCAAGATCCACACTAGAAACGCACGCGCTGGGGCTGCCCACCCGTGAGAGTCTGATCTGCAAGAACACACGTAACTAACGAAGAATATTGTAAAAATGTTTGGATAACTTGAAAATATCTATAACTGCTTGAGATAGCATCACTTAAAATCGGTTTTAGTGTCAAAAGAGCAATATGGTGGTAACATTTATATCCTAGCTACACATTTCCACTTTCTAGTTTTAAAAATAATTCTTATTAACTTAGTATTTCAAAATAATTTTTGTATACTGTGTATCATATAGAAAAAAAAATTTTTCAGGCCATTAGGTTTTATCATAGTAAAATTGTTTCAATTTGAAAGTCATGAAAGATGATCTAACTGGTCTATCGAGTGACCTGTGAATAACACAGGTTTGAACGACACAGATCCACTGATACCGAGATTTCTTTCCACTTCTGCCAACCCGACATAGAAAAACAAACTCCTGCTCTTCCTTCTCCTCCTCGGCCCCCTCAACGTGAAGACAGCAAGGATGGAGACCTTTATGATGATGCCCTGCCACGTAATAAGGGGCAAATGCATTTTTCCTTCCTAACAACATCTCTTTTCTCTAGCTAGCTTCATTGTAACATTATAGTATATAGTACATTTAATACACCAAGTATGTGTTAATCAACTCTTTATAAGTAAGGTTGATGGTCAACAGTGGGATATTAGTAGTCAAGCTTAGAGGAAATCAAAAGTTATACACAGATTTTCAGATGTGCATGGAGTTGACACCCCAACCCCCATGTTGTTCAAGGGCCAAATGTAAAATACCATAAACACACAGAGAAAGAGACGAGAAAAGCAACCAAAATCCAGAGCCATGATGACACATGGCCATCTCTCCAGTCACACCCACCATGTAGGTCAGAGTGCGGACTGCAGGGGCCAAAAGCCAGGTATGCACAGGGCTGTGCTTCTCCTGTGCCACATAGGTATCCTGTAGAACTGTTCTGCAGGATGGTAATACACGTGGTACAAAATAAGGAGTGATGTCCAAATAAGTTTGGACAAAACGAGGTTAAAAGAGTAAAATGTTACAGACTTCTCCACCATGTGTAGGCTTGTAAGCACCGTGACTCCCAAGAAAGGGGCAAGAGATATGCATAACACTTTCTGACCCTATTGGACCACTGGATGTGTTTGCCGTAGCAAACACATGTGCTTCTGCTAGAACTGTGTCTTCTAGACATAGCTGGAACATGTCAGCTTTCACTACTATAAGAAAATGTCATAGAATGGGTAATGTACAAGGGACAGAAATTAGTGGCCCACCTTTCTGGAGGCTACGAGGGCAAGGATCCAGGCTCCAGTAGATTCAGTGTAAGGTGAGGACCTGCTCCTCACAGGTAGACCCTTCTGTGTGTTATCTCACGGTATAAGGAGCAAACAGGCTCCCTCAAGCCTCTTTCATAAGGACATTAATCCCTTCAGGAGGGCTCTGTCGTCCCAAAAGAAGCCCCTGAAGACTTTACCTCTTAATACTACTTCACATCGATTAGGTATCAGTATGTGAACTCTGGAAGGACAAAACGTTCAGACCAAGGGAATGCTGGTATAGAGTCTGAGAATTAGACAATAGGGACATACATAGAATTTGATTTATATGTTATAAATGTGCTAAAGAACTGTTAGTAACTAAGGGTACAGACTGTAGTCAGAGCTAAGATGAGGTTCTGAGTCTACTGCCTACCACGTGGGTGAGCCTGCCAAGTCAGTCAAATCACACGAACCCCCTGCTTCCTAATTTGCAACATGGGGTGGGGAGATAATATTTACCTCAGAATGTTATAAAAAAGAGATAATGAACATGTACAGTGCCTGTTACATAGTCATAGTTCAATAAATAACTCTTTTAACAGTAAATATTATAGGAGAAATAAGGCATAAGTTAAAAGGCAAAAGGTTCTATCAAAGAGCTATGTTGGAATAGAAGAAACCTGCATCCCAACCATAAATGCTGACTTTGGTACTGCAGGCATGGAACGAGCAGTGCAACAAGAGCTAATGGTACCAAGGTAAGTAAACAAAGTCTCTATATCCAAAGGCGCTTATTCCAAGGTTACGGACACAGATCCTAAACAGATAATGTCCTTATTAAGCAGTAAGAAACAAAATACATATTTAAAAATAGGGTTTATGATATACTAAAAATTCTCACCACCATGATCTGGAGTTTGAAAGGTTTCCCCTGCTTTAAGAACAAAAGAACTGGTCAATTGATCTTCTAATTTTGAGTACAAAATCAGAGCAAACAAATAAAGTTCATCATTTTATATATGTGTGTGTATGTATGTGTATTCATAAGCAGAACAGTATGTTCGTATGATAAATCCTATGTAGCTAAAATACAAAGCATAAACACAACATTAAATAATTCTCCAAAGAATGATTATAATCCATTTAAGGTCAAAATACACAAACATATAAGTAATGTGATTTGACTTTTGGAAAAAACATCATTTATCATTAAAAATGTATAGAAAATTTTTGCTATTTTGTTTAATTATCTTTTTATTATCAATAAAGTATTACCATTCTGAAATGACCTCAAGTAATGTTTTTATTCTATATTTTCACATGTTAATTTCAGCTTTAATGGCATACTTAAATAGATGAAATGTAGCTTTTCATATTATAACCAGTACACATTTTTCCTGGGGATGAGACATGAACAAAGGTCCCTGAAAGATATATATACCCTATTCAAAGAAATCTATGAATACGTTTGGTTATACTGCAAAGGGGAGGATGGGCTGCAAACTGAGCAAAGGCTGTTTATCACCAGACTTTAATGAGGAAAGGTTGTCAGATTTTCTGGGCGGATTCACTGTGATCACAAGGATCCTTCAGGAAGTGGAGAGGAAGACAAGGAATGAGTCAAAGAGATAACCCAGTAAAGCAGAGAGACAGGCTGGGTGTGGTCAACAAGACAGAAACATTGGTGGTCTTGGGAGACTGGAATGAACCAGAAAAGAGATCTGCCCTAAACCTCACAAGGGAATGCAGGCCGGCTGACACCTTCATGTCAGCTTGGTGAGACTGGTATCAAAGTCTGACTCATAGAACTGTAAGACAATGTATTTGTGGGAAGTGACAAATAAGTGAGAGACTATGTGAGGACATCTGATTAGATTACTAACTGCACTTGAGTTGACATGATCAGATATTTGGTTACAAGAGCATTCATTCAGTCCAAGAAATAGTCAGAAATAATTTGAATAAACACTGGATGGCTATGTATGTAATGCAGTTAAGCTATGATCTACACATTCTATCCAACATAGTTTGGCCAGGACACTCTCACAACTGTGCTAATACTGAGCAGGACAAGAGATGGGTGTGGAAGGATACAGTGGAAAAAATAATAAGTTCTCACTAAAAATCCTAGTAAGCAAAAAGGATTAATGCCTAATTTAAACAAAGTGTTGATAAATGGACAAAAAATGAAGAAGCTTTAAAAGATTTTCTTACTTAATTTTTATGGTTAAGGTTTATTCTTTTATTTACCTTTTATTTTTGTTCACTGTCTCTTAATTTTTTACTTTGAAAACATTAAGATATACATACAACACATGGATATTCTCACCCAGATTCACTGTTGATGCTTTGTGACATTCTCTTGTTGTACCTCTCCCTCTCTCAGTAGGAGTGTATATACTTACTTTCTTTTTATCGTGTCATCTGAAAGTAAGTTTCTAAGATGGTATTTTTCCCCTAAGACTTCAGCACACATCTCCAAAGAAAGACATTCTTCTACCCATGCACATCAAGATTACTCTTAAAAAAATTAATATTGACTCTGTATCTAAATTCACCAACCTGAAGCCAGGTCTTACCGAGACACAACGGTGCACCTGCTCTGCCTCCTTCTCCTTGATCTGTTTGGAACTGTCCTCCTGCCTTGTTATTTGTACAATGACACAAATTCTAAGCAAGCACACTCACAACAATACCACACGTTCTAGGTATATCTGATTGTTTCCTCATGATTTTAATTTAAATATTCCTAGGAAAAACATCACCTACATATGTTGGGCACTTCCAATTGCACAGCACCAAGATAAAAAACAAAGCAGTTCTTTTTTTTTTTTTTTTCATTAAATCATAGCTGTGTACATTGATATGATCATGGGGCATCATTCACTAGTTTTACAGACCATTTACCAAGTTTCACATATACCCTTGTAAGATGCACCCCTGGTGTAATCCCACAAATCCCCTTCCCTCTACTCACCTCCCTCCTCCCTCCCCTCAAAGCAATTCTTAATTAAGTAATCTCTGGGTAACATTCTGGTATTATGTGAATATCCTATTCCCTAACAACCTTCTCCCAGTGACTTGGGTGCCCAAGTGTCCCTACTGCAGACCTGGAATCAGCACTGGCTCCTCAGAGTAGGTGGTGGTGTTTACACAGTAAGCCCTGGGTGCTGTGATCGCCGCTATTCCAGTATCACAGAGTTGAAGCTCTTTCAATGCACAAAGCTAGGAAATCAATAAATGAGCAGATATGTGATGGGCGGAAAAGAAGAAATTATACAGAGAAGCTCAACTGCAATGGGTGTGTCTGAAAAATGAGTGCTAATTTATAAAGATATTTCTATAAATAAATACATTTTATCTGTTCAAGGAAAATTTTATTCAGTTATTGTCATGACCCTTACACATAAGTGTGCTCTTTTGCCTCTTTCTTATACTCTGCAGTGACTTGGCTGCTAGTGCTTCTAAAGCGTTTCAGATAATTTCCTCCTTCTTACTCCTGCCAAGTCACATTCTTCTTCTCATCCTCTAAAGGTCATATTTTTATTCATACACATTCTTATTTCAAAAGTGTGTGGTATAATTTACTTCCTGGGCTTCAAGCATAACCTCCTTGCGGGTGACTCTGAGGCCCCACCCCAAGCCTCTCTGGAGCTTTTCTTCTTGTCTGAACTGACAATACCTTAAAGCACGTCCGACACTCAGTCATCCTCGTGCTCACCAACGAGCTCCTGCAGAACTTCCAAATTTCCACCTTTCCAACTTAGTAATTTTGTCTTTTTGTTCGTAAGTCATCAATGGCTTCTTCACAATTTTTCTCTATCAAGATTTTACTATTCTCTTCATACTTCAATTAAACTAGATCAAACCATTACGTCTGAGTGTTACTGATTCAAAGTTATCGCCCTTACGATCTGTTCACATACCACCATCACATGATCTTCCTGCAAACATGGTCATACCACACACAGCTCATCAACATTTTACAGTTGCTTTCTGAATTGGATCAAGCACCAAATCCTAAGCAAGCAAATGACCGTCTTCAATAATCACTCTGAACCAGTCAGAAATACTAATTGTTGGAATACACAATCAAAAAACAATCTGGAACGGTGGCAAAAAGGCTATATTCCAACTAAAAACTGAGAACAATGTAAATGTCCAACAGCAATGGCACAATTATAGAATATTATACTTCGAGTAGAAGTACAGAAGACTGCTCATGATAGCTTTTAAAAGGATAAAAACATCATACACGATTTGTCCTGTCTATACACATTTATTTTTGTATTCTGACACACACACATTTAGGAACCAAAGGGAATACACTCAAATTCACCATGACATGGTTTTAGTTGGGGATGATTTATACGCCTTGTATTTCTCCATGAAGTAAAATTTACAATTTAAAAAAGAAATCTGATGCTTTCCAGCTTTCACAGCATTTTCTTGTTTCCACAATAGCTCCCTATGCATGTGCAAACATGCAGTCTAGGTGCTATCAGCTCACCCTGAGATTATGAAGTTGAGGTTCAGAGGAGGTAAGTGACATTGACTTTCTCAGGAAAGTGTGGCAAAGGAGCTGAAATGCAAAATTGGAACACACACCTGGTGACTTTCATGCATTGCTCTTTCCATCACTCCACACCTCCTATCTAAGGAGAGAGCATGGCCTTACAAAGAATAAGAAAACAAGGCCAGCCACAGTGGTGCACTCCTGAAATCCTAGCACTCTGGAGTAGGAGGGTGGACTGCCTGAGCTCAGGAATTTGAGATCAGCATGAGCAACAGTGAGACCCATCTCTACTAAAAATAGAAAAACTAGCTGGGCGTCATGGCAGGCGTCTGAAACCCCAGCTACTCAGCAGGCTGAGGCAGAAGGATTGCTCCTGCTCAAGAGTTTAAGGTTGCTGTGAGCTATGATACCCTGGCACTCTACCTAGGGCAACAGAATAAGACCCTGTCTCAAAAAACTACAGAAATGAATGTGTTCACAAATAAAATCATATTAGACAATTTTCTAAATGAGCATGTATTTCCCAAACTAATAAATGACAAAATTAGTAATTGATAGAACAGAGAGGTTTTTATTTTGAAGTCACTAGGATTAAGAAAGTATAAGTAATATTTAAATAGAAAATATTTTTTATATGATGAAGAGAGAAAACTAAAAATTAATGATTTGTGAGGCAGATCAGATAAAAATAAGGTAATGCAATCAGTTAGCAAGAATAATTATGCTTAAAAATAAATATAAAGATGATGATTCCAAAAAGAATAGCCAACTGATATGGATGGCATTGGTTTTATTATAAACAAGATAAAGATATTTTACCTTCAAAGTGTCAAACCAAGAAAATAAAATGATCTTAGTTGAAATGTAAAATATGTTGGACAACATAAATGAAAACCTAAAAGAAGTATTAAAGACTCTGTTATACATACAATATGTAAAATTAAATACATATCTACCAACTTAAATGCAACTGTAAACAGATTCTGATTATATTGTTTAATTACGACTTCAAGAAAGCATTCCTTCCACCCACTTCTCTTACCTATTAATGAGAACGTTAACCTAAATGAACAACACAGGAAAACCTGTAGTTCAAAGGTATTGAAATCTGTCAAAAATTTCCCAAGCAAATAAAAGGAGAAAAAAAATGATTATATGAGATTTGTTTACTCCAAAATTCAGAAGTTAACAGGTGTTAGGTAACACTTCCTAATTATATTTCTTAAGCTCTTTTACCAAATCAATGCTAGGCCAAAATAAAATGTCTTTCATTGTTTGCCAAAAATGTTCTGACACACTTCTTTTGAATGCTTTTGGTCATAATTACCACATAGACGTACCATTTTCACATTTGAAACATTTTGTTGTAATAGTATATAAAGCAACTTGCTTTCAAAACAAATGATCAATATTCCAACATTTAAAATATCCATAAATCCTTTAATATTTTATTATTTTCCTAGATGGTTCCGCTTTTCCTTGAAAATAAATGCTAATTTATTTAAAATCCCCGTGAATCAACAAAGGTTAGATAATTTTTCCTTATTCATAAGAAACAAAAATATTTTGGGGGGTGGGGTGGAAGAGACAGAATCTCACGCTTTTGCCCAGCTAGAATGCTATGGCCTCAGGCTACCTCATAGCAACTTCAAATTCCTGGGTTTAGGCAAACCTCCCACCCCAGCCTCCTGAGTAGCTGGGACTACAGGCACCCACCACAATGCCCGTTAGTTTTTCCATTTTTAGTAGAGATGGAGTCTTATTCTTCCTCAGGCTGTTCTGGAAGTCCTGATTTGGTAACAGGCCTGGCAAGAAGATCTCTAAAGGCCCCTAACTGTTTCAGCCTGAGTCCCTGTCCATCTCAAACCCCCCTTATTAGTTTAATTCTGAGAACAGGTTTCAGAATAGAACAATGAAGTTCCCTGAGTTCCCAAGAACTCCTAGCAACAGGTAACAATGGGAAAACTTACCCCAACTCCCTAGCCATAGGTAAAACAATGGTGAAAAGCTTATTCAAACTTAGTTTCCCAGGCCAAGTTTGTCCCCATGCTAGCTGAACCCCCTGACTCGCTATAACTGGTACCAAACCCCCTGACTGGCTGTAACCCCGCCCTCATGCCAACCGCCATGCTATAGCCCCCCTGAGCCAACTTTGAATCCCACACCTGGCTAACTAACTGCCACATTCTGCTTTTGTTTTTGCTTGCTTGCATGGCAACAAAAAAGGTATAAAAGGCAAACTGCTTTTCTCTTCAGGGCCTTTGGCCCTTTGGGTGGCACAGGTGTAATAAATCACCGCGGTTCCCTGTGCAGGTGTTATAAATCACCATCTGATTTATACCTGAAGTGGGGTCCGAGTCTTTCTTCCAGGTGGCACATGTTTACAACACTGAGCTCAAGGGATCTGCCTGCTTCGGCCTCCCTGAGTGCTTGGATTATAGGCCCAAAAACTTAAGTCTTGAACCTCCCCAATAAGGATTCTGTACACAGAAAACTAGCAGTATATTTTAGATACTATAAAACATTAGCTACAGCCCTCAGAAATATTCCTCAAAGAATCTGAGAATTTATATTTCAAACACACACAAATACACACGTAACCACAAGTTGTCAGGTAAGAGCAAGCAAAGACATTCAAGAGAGGCAAGGCTGCTTTATTTCAAGGGTTAGTTCCATTGTCATTTAATGAGGGTCCATATCAAAATGTAATTATTACTATTCTCAGAACTATAAATAATACTATACCCCAAGACCTTAACAACACACTGTAGACTACCAAATATTAACCACATTTTTAATAATGAAGAAAGAAATCACATATGAGAGTTGCTTGCTTTTTGGTTTATTCTTTTGAAGGGAGCTGCCAAGCTCTGCTAGATGCTCCATGTGTACCAACTTATTCAGCCCACAACAGCCCACTGCACAGATAAGGGGTAGATTCAGTAGATTCAGTAACTTCCCAAAGGCGGCACAGCTAGTCAATGGCAGGGTCGGGGTCCAAGGCCAAGCTGTGTCCTCAGAACGCACAGACCACACTGGGCAGTAAACAGTCCTGCTTCTCCCTTCTAAAAATGATAATTCATGTACAGGCCCAATTGAGGGCTGCACTTTTTAATCTAAAAAGTCATTTATCCAGGTTAAATAAGGAAATCAATGATGAAAATATTTCATTTCTGAGTTTTTCACGCAGGTAGCAGTATACTGAGTATACTAAAATGAGGAAGTTTGCAGTCAAAACCCTGGGTCTAGTCCAGTCTCCACCAATTAACAGCAACATGGCTTGGTTTAAGACAGTGACCCAACATGGGAGACCAATTGAAATTAATAGTATCTGAATTGTTTTAAAAAATACAACAAATTTAGCAAACAACTGTACTAGTGATAAACTATAAAATGAGAATTACTAAGAAATCCCCAAGAAGAAGAGTCAAAAGCAACTGTTAGACATGTTTATAAAAGGTTATAATGTTCTATGAAAGTGTGAACTGAAAAGACATTGACAGTGAGCCACACTCCTTGAAAACCTTCCAACAGTTCAATAGAAA
The DNA here is from genome assembly GCF_027406575.1 of Nycticebus coucang. Taxonomy (NCBI): domain Eukaryota; kingdom Metazoa; phylum Chordata; class Mammalia; order Primates; family Lorisidae; genus Nycticebus; species Nycticebus coucang. The sequence continues at coordinate 68,034,133 of NC_069798.1, read as the reverse complement.
CCCTTTGGGTGGAGCTACGGCAGCTCTTCTGAAGGTCGCAACACAATAGTAATGTCAGATTTGCCCTGAGAATGGAAAGTGTTAACATGGTCAACAGGAGTTAAAATACATATCCCAAGATATACTGTGAGTATAAAGTCATGTGCAGGAATAACATAAAAATACCACTGAGGCTCAGAGCAAAGCCAGGAGATAAAGGAATTTGGGCTGAATCTGGACCTTACCCATGGACAGGACTTTATATTCCTCTCTAGGGTTGCTGTGCGATTAAATGAGGTGGAGTGCTGAGAGCAGTAAGGCCTCTAGAACTGTTAGACAGCTTTACGATGAGGATGACGATGCCCTCGATGAACGTGACCACCGTGACTCTGACTGAGAGGAGGACCACAGGGACAAGAGGAAGAACAGGACAGAGCAGGGTGACTTAAAATAGAGGTAGTCAGCTGGACTTCACGCATTTCATGTTCATCCTTCTATGACAGGAGACCTTCTTTATAGGGCCATGCAAAGATTAAAACTAAATAGTAATAAAATGTAGCATTTTAGTGATAGACGACTATGGTCAATTAATAGTAATAAATGTTTAACATGGATTATCAGACATAAAACCACAATTGTAATAGATGCATACTACTGTATTACTAACCTCAACTTATAAATATGAAAATTCAGGTATATTAAAATTAAATACAGCAATGATTACAGAAAAATGTTATCTATACACGCATATGGCCTATAAAGGCCTATAGTAAAAACCCTAGACATTTCAAGAAAGGTACTGTCAAACATTATTGCTATTAATAAATTATAACTGTTACTAGCCAAACATATAATCCTGGTATTGAACTTATTGATTAAATGCGCAAAAACTAAAATTCATGAGGATGTTTATGTAAAGGAATAAAACACCAATCAATAAATCCACCCAAAAAGGAATTTCCACTTGTATATGTGATTTCTCTCCAAATTTCCTGTCCAATCCTTTGATGCAGATAGACAACACCATCACATGTAAGGCAGCAGGTTCCACTGGGCAGGCAACACCATCCCATGTAAGGCGGCAGGTTCCACTGGGCAGGCAACACCATCCCATGTAAGGCGGCAGGTTCCACTGGGCAGGCAACACCATCCCATGTAAGGCGGCAGGTTCCACTGGGCAGACAACACCATCCCATGTAAGGCGGCAGGTTCCACTGGGCAGGCAACACCAACCCGATTCCAAGCCAAAGGGGGATCCACGAACAGCTGAGCCCACAGGGACATGCCCGAAGGCCGTGAAAACAGTGTGGAGACGCCCAGGAAGGGACTTGCCAGAGGGAAGTGCCAGGCAGCTGGACACAGCTGTGTCCAAGACTAGTGTGGGCACTTCTGGTTTAAGGGCAGTTTTAGAAAAGATGACTTTTTAATTTATTGCTTCAAAATTATTAGGTAAACAGGTTGCAATTTATGTGGAAATGAATTCAAGTTGCCGGTCATGTACATTCAATGTGTTTATACAACCAACATATATTGAATTATTTTGAGTCAAAAACTGAGAATTCAAAATGATCTGATCTACATTTGAATGCATTCAGCAGGGACACGCTATTATGAGACATGTACAGTAAACGGTGCTCTGTATCATGAATCAAGGTTCACACATAGTTAAGATACGTATCTTCCATGAAATACAATTATGCAAATATTTAGAACACAATAGAATGCATTTAATAAGGAAAGTTTACAGCACAGAATTTGATTCTGCAGGCATATGAAAACACGCCCCACTTCAGGGAACTCAGCCTCAGCATCAGCTCCTGCCATACTAGAGAGACGCACAAGTGTCGATCAACAAGCTCTGGCCAAATTACTTTCCTATCTTAATTTCTAAAAAAAATAAACAAAGTGAAAAAATAAAAAATAAAAAAATAAACAAAGTGAACCAATTAAAGAAGAAAGATTCTGAAATTTTTTAAATATTACTATAATATGGTTAGGATTAATTTCTTCCTTTTGTTAGTTATCTTATCATCTAAAATAAGACGTGTGAACAATGTTACCTTTCTAACTCATTTCTAAGTTACAGACACCAAAGAAGAAATGTGAATTGAAGAAAAAATAAATACACTCATCGACAAAACAGGGCTAATAAATTCCTGTTTGGGAGTAGGTTAGGGGGCTGTTGAACGTGTGTTGGATATGTGTATCATCCTAGGTGGAAGCATAATGTTCCTTTCGTTGTTAGTGAGAGATTAAGTAGGCTTCAAGAATATGTGTACAGGGTCAAAGGTGGCAAGCATGGAGTACAGGGGGAGAAAGGGGAGAAGAAGAGAGAAGGGAGGAGAAGGAGGAAGATTCAAATTATTAATAGCATTAGAAATGAAAAGAAGGATATTCTAGTGACCTTAAAAAAATAAAAAATATGATGGACCTTGATGTGCCAACAAATTATCTAGATAAATGGATAAATTCCTGCAAAGAAGAAAACAACTATAAATGACTGAAGAAGAAATCTGAAAATTAATGAATACAAATGACAAAACCACATGATCATTTTAAAATATGCAGAAAAGGCATGTGGCAATACGATACTCCCTTTTATGAGAAAAAATTCACTCAACAAGAGAAGTACTAAAGGGAACTTCCTCAATATACTAAGGTCTATCTATAAAAAACTCACAGCTCGGCTCGGGACCTGTGGCTCAAGTGGCTAAGGCGCCAGCCACATACACCTGAGCTGGCGGGTGGGTTTGAATCCAGCCCAGGCCCACCAAATAACAATGGTGGCTGTAACCAAAAAACAGCCGGAAGTTGTGGCAGGTGCCTGTAGTCCCAGCCACTTGGGAGGCGGAGGCAGGAGAATTGCTTAAGCCCAGGAGCTGGAGATCTCTGTGAGCTGTGATGCCACTGCACTCTACCCAGGGCAACAGCTTGAGGCCCTGTCTCAAAAAGGAAAGGAAAAAAAAAAAAAAAAACTCACAACTCATATTATCCTCAGTGGTGAAAGACCACAGGTGATCTGTCTAAAGTCTAGAACAAAGCAGGCTGGTTAAGATGTTTACTCCACATTACATTAGAGGGTCCAGACAGGACAATAGGCAAGAAAAAAAGATTAAAAGCCATTTATATTACAAAGAAAGCTGTACAAATAACTCTATTCATAGACAACAGGATCTTGTATATAAAAATAAACTACATGAATTAATAAACAAATTTAGCAATGTTGTATTATACAAAATCAATTGTGTCACTACATACTAACAATGAAGAATCAAAAATGAAGTTATGCAAACATTTAAAATAAATGGGAATAAATTTAACAAAAAAGTGGAAAGCATACATCTAAAACTGCAAATTATCATCAAAGGAAACTGAAGAAAACTTAAATAAATAGAAGTGCCATTATTATGGATTGGAATACAATATACTTAAAGATGACAAAACTTCCAAATTGACCTACAAATTCAATGAAATCCTTATCAAAATCCCAACCTGGGCCTTTGCCAAAATTAATGAGGTGATCCTAGAAATTCATATGGAAATGCGGCCTGACCCAGTCTTGAAAAAGAATACAGCCTGACCCAGTCTTAAAAAAGAATAGGTTGAAGGATTCACACTTCTCAATTGCAAAGCAATAATAATGGAGACATGTGCTACCAGCATAAAAATGGAAATACACACCAATGGAATTAAATTGGGATTGAGAAATATAGCCAGTCCCTGAGTTACAAACAAGATAGGTTCTGTAGATATGTTCATAAGTTGAATTTGTATGTAAGTTGGAACAAGTACATTTACCTATTAATGACTTGTACATCAGTTGGATGTTTGTAACTCAGGGACTGCCTATAAGTCCTTACATTATGGTCAACTCATTTTGATAAGTGTGCCAAGACGTGAAAAAGGATAAAAATCGTTTTTTTCAACAAATGGTACTGAGACAACTCAACAGGCACATGAGAAAAGAATAAAGACCACCCCCTACCTCAGGATCTACATAAAAAGTAACTCAAAGTGGTTCAAAGACTGTTTGTAAGAAGAAAAACTTCAAATTTCATAGAAAAGGAAGAGAGAGGAGTAAATCTTTGGGATCTCAGATTACCCAACAGTCTCTTAGATATAATACTATAAGCACAAATGCAAAAAGAAAAAAATAAATTGGAATTCGTCAAAATTAAAGAAATTTTTGTTACAAAAGACACAATTGGAAAATTAAAAAACCCACAATGAGTGGAACAAAATATTTACATATATCTGATAATGGATTTTATCCATAATACGTAAGTAATTTTTTAAAATAATAAAAATATACAAAATATACATTAAACATGGGCAATGGTTCTGAATAGATATTTCTCAATAGAAGATACAAAAATAGACAATAAGCACATGAACAGTTTCTCAAAAGCGACTTTTCTTCAGAGAAATCTAAATCAAAAACTCAATAATAAACAGAGTGGCCATAAAGTTCATGTACAACTTAAAATGGTGTGCAATTTAACACAAACTTCATGGCCACACTGTAATATTTCAAAACCACTGAGTTGGCTATGATCAAAAACATAAATAGTGACAAGTTTTGTCAAGGATATGGAGAAATTCAAACACTCTCTATATTGCTAGGAAGAATGCAAGATGGTACAGCCAACATGGAAGACACTTCGCAGTTTATCAAAAAGTTAAACATACATTTACCACAAAGCCCAGCAATTCAACTCCTGCGTATACACACACAAGAGAACGGAAACCTCATGTCCACACAAAAACTTTACACGAATGTTCATAGCAACATGAGTCATAACACCCCCAAAACAGAAATAATCCAGATGCCTATAATAATCCAGACATCTGACTGAGAAGAAACACTGAAACCAGTGAGTTTACGGTAAAATGATGAATGGGTAAAGAAAATGAGCAGTATCTACCCTGCAGAGGTAGTAGGCAACAACAGGACGGAAACCCTGATGCACACCACCATGGGCGAACCTTGAAATCAGGAGAATAGAGTCAGACTCAAAATGCCACATAATGTAGAATCCCATTTACAACAAACGTCCAGAACAAGTAGATTATTTACAGATGGATCAAGCCAAACAGTGAATGACTTTCTCTCAGATGAAAAAGAACATAGTACACCACTTGTTTAAGTATTCATTTTCTAGTTCACACATCACATCAGAAAATAACACATAAAAGCAATTATGATATCATCTCACATCTTACATGTTTAGTAGGCAAAAAATACTACAAAATGATTAAGTAAATAAAATTTAGGAATGACTAAAAAATTTTAGGATACTCTAAAAAAGGATTAAACTCAAGGATAACTAGGATTTCCATGAGGAGGACATTCCTGACCGAAGAAAATCATGAGAAAAGGTACGCCAGTTTCAGAACATTGCCTGTGTGCTGAGGCTACAGCACAGACGAGGGGAAAAATGAGGCTGAGGTCTTTCACAGGCACACTGCAAAGGACTTTCCCCCTTCTATTAGAGAAGATGCAAAAGAAAATATGTTGTAGTAACTAATTATGTAAGAAATGAAGAAGTCTGTTCACTGAGAGGAAACACTAAAACCAGTGAGTTTACCTAGCATCCAGATCTTGAACGATGTACAAATTCTCCATTAGAAGGATCTAGAGCTTCTTGACAAAAGAGCTGATCAGAGAGGCCTGGAATATCCTGTGGCTCCAGAGTTAATACTCAAAAAAGTATATCAAGAGAACACAAAAGATAACGTGAGATGGCCCTGATGAAACAAACTGGGAGATGTGAGCACCCAGAAATGTTCATTATAGAAATGAATCACAAATAAAAAGTGTGCACTGCACACTGACACAAATCAAAACAAAACAAAGAGAAAATCACTGTTTTAATTTTAAAATATTTTTCAACTAACACAGAAAGCCTAACAGACACTTTACAAAATACCTGGCATATAATCTCCAAAGATTAAACTATCTCCATTATTTCTCCTCTTACTTAGCATAAATTTAGCGGATCATACAGTAACAATCTTTTACATTGCTGAATGAATTTAGGGCTCTGTTAGGCTTTAGAAAATAACAAAATTTGACGCTAATCTAACAAAGTTTGCAACAAGATAATGTTACTTATTCTCATACTTCTTTAATTTCCTTTTCTTCCTTTATAAAATGAAAAATAGGTCTTTCTATTATTTGGTTTTTACTCCCCAAATAAGATTTTAAAACTTGGCCAACTGTTGTATATTCCATCTTAACAATATTCTAAAAAGTCCACAGACCCACATATTATTAAAACAAACTATCCTTTGCTTCCAAACTGAAATTATTCAGATAACAACAAATTCTGAAATTTGTGGCACAGCATCCCACATAATAATCCATAAGAGTAGTTCTGACATCTCTCTTTCATTTCCTCTATTTCTTTCACTGCAGTTCTAAATTCTTCACAGAAGATGACAAAGACAGTATGGAATCTGAAAGAAAGGTACCTCAATTAGGTTTATGAGCATTTACACAGTAAACAGCCCCTAGTTCTAAGTAATAATTGCAACACAAAAATGGCACCATTATTTTCAAAATTTCAAATACCCTACTTGAATTCACACAGACCACCCTCAACCAAGTTGACAAAGCAGTGCCTTCTCACAGAAAGGTGCAGGGAGATAAAGAAAGGTGAAGTGCGAGTGGAACAGAGCAAAGACAGGAGAGTGGGGGGAGAAGACGCGGACACGCAGAGCTCTAATGTTCTTATGACTGTGTATAATATTTTGCAAAGTAAAATTGACTGAGATGGAAGCTATTTTGCATGGTACAGTGGCGATGGCTAACAAATGAGAGTTTTGTGGGCTGACTGTTAGTCCCCTGCCTCATCTGCCACCCCTAATGACAGCAGCCACCTGCTGTTTTATTGTCACAGCTGGAGCCAGTTCACACTCCTTGGTGCTGAGCTCTGCCCATGAGCACCAAGCTCTCTCCTCGCCTCATTACTTTGATGAACTTTTTATGGTCAGCACCCATGAAGACCTCATCTAGGACTCTGCGACACAGACTGGCTTCAGGGACTGCTTTCAGTTGCATGAGGTGGTAATGTGCGGTGACACTATGGCTGCTGGTGTCTGCCAGCTAGTCTAGAAGTCACTGCACTATCCCTTTGACGCGACAGGGCCCACAACAGGTAAAACTGCCATCAAATTCTCATACTTAATAATGTTCTTTCTTCCTCATTGTGATGTAAAGATTATAGGACACTGCCATAATGAAGTCCTTTAATGGTACATGTTATTATAGAAAACTTAATGTACTGTTTATGATTGCTGCCACAAAATTAAAATTCTTTTCATTTTCTACAGATTGAAAGTCACAAGAAAAAATTTTTTTCTTTAGCTTTTAAAGTTAAAAGGGATAAAACTAAAGCAGAATCAAAATTTGATTGTATTAATAAACTAAATTAAAACTTCATAAACTGTTTTTAAATGCTTTTTTAATTTTTTTAATTATTTTTTATTAAATCATAACTTTGTACATTGACGCATTTATGGGGTTCAGGGTACTGCTTCAATATACAATGTGAAATTCTTACACTGAACTAAGTAATACATCCATCACAATTATACTCATTTCTTAATAGTTTTGAAATGTACCATTACATCATGCACATTAGGTGAGGTCCCCTCAAATACCCTCCCTCCTCCCATAGCCCTCTCCCCCTCCACATGCAGCAATGAGATGTCAGCTGATTTGAAATTAAACCTGTAATGTATAATTTTGATGGCAAGAAAGCTATTCACATAATCATGCCTTGAACAGTAAAACCTCTTTTAGGCTTTTGCTTATCATTGTTGGCCAAATATATATTAGAAGTCCTCAGAGATTCAACGACTTATTGCAGATGAGAAGGAAAAATTGGACATAATTTCGAAGTGTTGGCAACCCTGAAAAAACCTGACCAACTCTTAAAACTTACTGTGTAAAAATTAATATTTACAAACATTGATCATATGAATGATCATAAAAATTTCACATAGGAAAAGAAAGTTCATAGTATTGAAATAGCTGAACATAGTTATAAACACACTGAAAATATTTTTTAAAAACTTTAAAATCGGGAGGAGTGGGGAAAGGAAGAGCAGAGAGAGGGAAGGAGCGAGGGGTGGGGTCTTGGTGTGTGCCACACCTTCTGGGGCCAAGACATGATTGTAAGAGAGCCTTTACCTAACAAATGCAATCAGTATAACCTGGTTTCTTGTCCCCTCAATGAATTCCCAAAAAAAAATTAAAAAATAAAAAATAAACACTTTAAAATCGCCGAGTAAAATTTTAATTTTCTAATGTTTAAACACTTTTCTAAGCCTAAAACCAGAACACTTAAATACTCACTGTGTAAAATTCCAGCTGGCAAAGAATTTTTGAAAAAAATCTGCTATATTAGAAGCCATTAAACCTCACTTAGATCCATTTAAAAATTCCATCCAAATATGTGTATATAAATACATAATTTATTTTATTATTCCCTCCTCAAAGTATATGTGTTACGCTTTTCATCGTCCCACTATGAAATTTCCATTCACTAATATTCAATTTACTAATCATTCAGTAAAGAGATGTGACAATGTGAGCTTTGCTAATGCTGCAGAGCGTGGACCTTGAGCAGACTTGAACAAAACAGTAGTTAAAACCAGTGCTTATTCTGAACTCTGCACAGCACTGCCAAATCGCAACAAAAATGCCGACATTCATTATTTAGGTTTGCAAAGCTCAAGGTATTTTTTTCCCATACATAAATATATATATATATATTTTTGCAGTTTTTGGCCGGGGCTGGGTTTGAACCGCTACTTCCGGTATATAGGGCTGGCACCCTACTCCTTTGGAGTCATAGGCACCACCCCTTAGAAATATTTTTAATTAGCCCCTATGTACAAATAAAAGTTAAAAACAATTATTAACTTTGTCTTCAATTTATAAGTTGACAAAAATTGAGTTCTATGTCCTATCATTTTTATTCAACCAGGTAAATTTTTTTTTTAAGAGACAGAGTCTTACTTTGTCACCCTCGGTAGAGTACCATGGCGTCGCAGCTCATAGCAACTTCCAGCTCATAGGCTTAGGCGATTCTCTTGCCTCAATCTCCCAAGTAGCTGGGACCACAGGCACCCGCCATAACGCCTGGTTATTTTCTGTTGCAGTTTGGACAGGGCTGGGTTTGAACCTGCCACCCTCGGTATATGGGGCCAGCGCCCTACTCACTGAGCCAGAGGCGCCACCCTGAACCAGGTAATTTTTTAAATAACGATAATCAAAAGATTAATATAAGAAGAAACTCTGTAGTTTTAATTATACTTCAAACTAAACTAATGATAAATATCATCAAACACACACACACGCCATGTATGTAAGGTGGAATCAGTTGTTTGAAATTCTATTAAACTTATTGTTCTTCAGCAATTTAATAACATGTTAACTGTACAATTCGTGGAATGTAACTTAAAAAAAAAAAGCCAGGGAAAACACTGTTTGTATTTAATGACAATTAACCCTATAGCAACTGAGTCAAGTCAATATAAGGAAAAAATTTATCACATTTCACACATTCCCTTTTTCTCAGGCAAGTACTGTACAAATCATACTGAATTCATTCTGTATTATGAATATTCTTCTTTCTCTTCAATAAATGCCTGGATGTAAAGTACCTTTAGTGAAATCATGGTACTGTTTCCTTTTTTAAGGAGGTGAATAGTTACTTATGAATGATATGTCCTCTTGTGCCATGAAAAATTAAAAGAAAAAGGAATGCAATGAATATATATATATGTATATATATATATATATTCTTTTCATAAATGAATGAAAAGACCCAGGAATAGAGGTGAGCATAAACAACAAAACAAGTTAGATATGGTCAAGTGCCACATAACAACATTGTAGTTAACAACAAACCACATCTATGACAGCAGTGGCATAAGAATGTAACAGAGTTGAAAACTTCCTATGCACCTGGCAACCTTGCAGCCATTCTAACAGTATAGCGCAGTGTATTTATAGTGATACTCCTACTGTACTACCAAATGTTTAGAAGTCTACCACACATACTTATGAATAGTATACAGTACTTGATAATGATAATAAATGACTATGTTACCAGTCTATTTACTATAGTATACTTTTTATCATTATTTTATCGTTATTTCCTTCTACTTATAACAAAAAAGTTAACTGTAAAGCAGTCTCAGGCAGGTCCTTAAGCAGACATTCCAGAAGAAGGCATTATCACTGAAGTTTCCTCATGTGTTACAGCCACGGAAGACCTTCCAGTGGGGGGAACGTGGAGGTCGAGGGCAGACATTGACGATCCTGACCTTCCACAGACCTACCTCAGTTTCCTTGTGTCTTAGTTTTTAACAAAAAAAAATATAAAAAGTAAAAATAAATAAATAATTTTGAAATTAAAAGTTTATTCTTCTTATTAAAATAGGGATATATGGAAATATATTTTTGGCTACATAACATGCCTGTGTTTTAAGCTAAGTGTTATCACAAAAGAACTAAAAGTTTTTTTTTTTAATTTATAAGTTTTGTAATGTAAAAAGGTTACATTAAGCTACAGTTAATTTATAATTGAAAAAAGAAAAAAATGTTATAAATTTAGTATGGCCTAAGTGTCCAGTGTTTATAAAGTCTATAGTGGTGACAGTCACGTCTTAAGGCCATCACACTGATTTACTCACGACTCACCCAGAGGAACTTCTAGTCGCACAAGCCCCATTCATGGTAAGCATTATGCAAGTATACTATAAAAAACGTTACTAAATATGTTTAGATTCAGGAATATTTGGTATTTCATTATGATAGGCTATAGTATTCAGTACTATAACACACGATATAGGTATATGACCTAGGTTTCTGTATGTACACACTATGGTGGTTGGACACTAACAAAACTGCCTAATGATACATTTCTCATTAAGTAACAGGTACTATATTTCAATTAGAGTGATGTACCACATGAGAAAGGAGAGACACACCAGAAATCGTAGGCTGCTTCCACCCAGATCCAGATAGAGGCAGCCAAGAACAGGGGCACTGGTCTGAGGGGATCCTCAGAGATGCAGTCACGGGCCACAGCCGACGTCCAGACTGAGGAACAACCTTAAGACCAGTCTCCTAAACTGGGAAGAACCGGACTTGCACCTACTAGGAATGCTTACTCCTTCATGCCCACACACTGATGTTCCTAATCCTTACCACATGCAGCGTTTTGTTCCCAGAGGGACTGACAGAGAAAGGATGTTGAAGTATTTAACATAAAACAAGCATGTGAGCTGAAGTAGTAAAATCAAGCATGTAGGAAAAGGCAAGATGATAGTTTCAAGCAAAGCAGAAATGTTGTGTGGCCCCTCATTGTCAAATGACTATGTTTTAGAAAGAATATTAAGAATAGGAAAGATCAAAAAATGAAACTTTGTTTTAAGAGCATTTATATTGTATAGTTTTCCTAAATCCTTATCTACATAAAGATACTTATTATATCTTATCTTCACTATTATCTTGTGAGATTGAGAGTACTTTTTCATTGGCCTATGAAAGAATTAGCAATTTACATCCCTTTTTGTCCAACCCAAACAAACTTCCACATAATAGTTTACTTTCCATAATGATGTATTTAAATAACTCTACCTAAATAACTTTTAAATAGCCAAGAAAGGCATAGTTATTCATGCAATGCTAGAAACTTTTTTCATTCACCTGAGACGTGTATATTTGTAATTCTCTCCAAGGTAACTGCTTATTAAGTTGGGTTTTAAATCTGATCCTACAAATATATGTATCACTTGATACTCGACACCGACCCGAGAGCGGATACCAAGTGCAGGGAGGTGAAGCCCGAGGTGAAGCTCTGTGTGCTGCCCTCCTGGGCCTGAGGCGCCCTGAGAAACAACCAGAGGCTGAGTGACAGCATTCTCCCCTGCCTTTTATAGCTTTACCACTTATATGGATCTTTAAATAACACATTGCTAGTTAGATTTTTGAGCTCTTCAAAAATGGTCTCAAATTGTGGCATTAGGGTTATTTCAAATGTTTCGTGATTATTGAAAACAACTCCCAATTTTTTGTGTAGTCCTTTTGAAGCAAAAATTTATGCATTGAATCTATAAATTTCCAAGTATGTTGGTCCTGTCCTTATTCTTGTTTTCTCCTTATGAAAACCTCTGATTAACTCTAGCAACAAAAAGAGTAAATATGTTTCCTTTCTACAAAAATTACATTCACACACATTGGCTGACAAATTTGTAACTACCCAAGCTTACGTGAAATCTTACAAAATAATCTTATCTAAAAATCCATTTCATTCTTACAGAAGAGTTCATTTCTAAAGACAGAAATGAGCACACTGTGAGAAGAGAGCACTCAACTCCAATGGCAGTGTGCAGTCCAACCACAACCAACGATCTCGGAATTTGGCAGAACTCAACTTTACCACTTCTCTGCTGGTTGTCTATAAATCACGTCCCAATATAAAAAAAGAAAAAGATGACCAAGGGCAAGCAGGAAGAAGCAGCTGATATTTTTCTGGAGAATCTGGATAAAAGACATTTAAAAGCAATTCAGGCAATAATCATATTAAAACATTTTCAAAGCAGAAGCAATAAGAACAAATTCTACATACTCTTTTCTCCACTTGAATCCCTAATTCAAAATTTAAAGCATACTTCAAGAAAAAATCCTGCTCACGTTTTTTACACCTCTAGTATCTGCTGTTGTAGGGAAAGCCAGCATTTAACTCTCCAAACCATAACCATTATACAGTAGTAATAACGTAATGACATGATGGGAATGTGAGCATAACAGTTCTGGCGGTAGGATGTTCTAACACCTACTAGTTTCTACAACTAATGACTTAGCTGTTACAACTGTGAACATTCAGAACATTTAAGTTTTATTTCAATTTTTAGATTAAAAGAAATAGATATAAAGAAAAACTAGAATTTCTTCAAAAGAGAAAAATGAAATCTTACTATATATTCGATACTCTGTGGTAAGAAAATATTTTCCAAAACAATCAGGAAATAAAAGACAGTAATTTTGAAATACATTCTTTTTTTTTTTTTTGTACAGACAGAGTCTCACTTATGGCCCTCGGTAGAGTGCCGTGGCATCACACAGCTCACAGCCACCTCCAACTCCTGGGCATAAGCGATTCTCTTGCCTCAGTCTCCCAAGTAGCTGGGACTACAGGCACCCGCCACAACGGCCAGCTATTGTTTTGGTTGCAATTCAGCCAGGGCCGGGTTTGAACCCGCCACCCTCAGTATATGGGGCTGGCGCCTTACCGACTGAGCCACAGGCGCCGCCCTTGAAATACATTCTTAAATTAAGAAAAGATACACTTATATAAATCCACTTAGGTATATTTCCATATTTCTAAAAATATCTGTAAGAACTTGAATCAATATCCTTGAAAGAGATACTAATTTTCTTTTGGCCAGATAGAATATGCATAGTTTTGTTACATTTATAAATAAATATATCTAGTTTTAGTGAAAGAAAAATTAATCAAATATAAACATATATTCTCATGAGGCTGATGCAGTAATAACCTATTTAAATCTATTCTGCAGACAGAAAACTGAAAGAGAAATTAGAAATCTTCAATAAAAACATATCAACATACCATGATTCAGTAAAAGACAACTAAAGAGAAACATTTTAGAATAATTTGGAAGAAATAATTATTTTCTATTTCATGCTATATATGAATTTAGAGAAAAATTTTTATATATATAAACATATATAAAAATCACCATGATTATTATAGGAAGGTAAGATTATATTAGAATTTTTATTTATGTTTTTCTTTAATTTCCACATATCCTATAATGAATGCCTTAATCTAATAATCTGGAAAATATAATAAATACAGACAAATAAATTAATCTTGATAACCCCACCAACACTCTCACATTGATCAAATTAACAGGGAAAAGGTACCCAAATTAGCTAGAAAAATCCCTGTGTATTGACCATGGAAATGTAGAAGCATCCAAGGCCATCACAATTCCAGAAGATCACAAGGAAAGCTGGTTTCGAGCAGTGGGTCAAGTCAGAAGCACCAGCCCATCCACCAGTCCAGACTCCCTCAGCACGCGCCACCTTACCATGGCAGCACCGGGAACACCGAGATGAGGTAAACCGTCCAAACCCTGGGGAAGCGTCTAGCTTAATGTCAGAGCATAACAACTGGGGTGTCACTTCACTAAGCAGATGACAGATGAAAAGAAAATCTTCCACAGAATAAGTTCATTAATAAATTCTCAGTGTTAATTTATCACCTGAAGGTCATGAAAGTCAGTGTTTCTAGCCAGAATTAAACACTAGACTCCATAATAAGAAATAAATTGAGAGCCAAAATAGGAATCAGCCAAAGGGCCCCATGGTAACAGTAACCATTCTGCGTAGTACCTTATAATAATTCAAGGTATCGCACAGTATTAGATTGATTCTGAGGGGCCGTCAATTTTGAAATACACACGATTTAATAACTTCTTTAAAGGGTTAAAAAATGCACCAAATTAACATAGTAATTTATTCTAAAACATCACAATCTGAAAAATGTTAAAATATTAAAAAGTATGTGTCACATATGCAAAAAGCATAAAATAAATCATAATGTGCCGATTCTTTTAGAAGCAGTAGAAATAATATATAAACATCTAAGAAAACAAAATATTCTAGATAAAGGCAGAAGTAAAGTAGTAAAATTACTTTTATAACATTTTAGTTTACAAGTGGCTATTTCCATTAAAAATACCTGTATGAATACCAATTAGGGAGCTGTCCAGATCTTAAAGCATGACAACTCATTAGGGCGCATCACTTACCTACCCTAAGAAGGGGTGTAACTTAGTAAAACTTCCCAGAGAATCTCCAATAACTATTTGAAAGTTAGGCATTATCATCACATTATCTTATACCTAACTGAAGAAGAATCAACACATCAAACATGCAGGGACCAACCTGACCAGAGGCCTGACGACAGGAGTGAGGCTCTCTGCTCTTCATGGACAATCAGTAGAAAAACTGGAGTAGATGGACTCGTGAGCTATCACAGCTACGTTGCAGCAACATTCCACAAGTAAGCAAAGTACAAGAGAACAAATTTCTGAAATATTTCCTATCACTCTTCCTAAAATAGCATAATCCAGTATAAAGAAAAGATAATTTTCATCACTGAGTTATGATTTAACTTTAAACACAAATCTTGAAAGACAAAGTCCAGTACCAACATCTACAAGTATTCAAAAGAGAACAAGGTGTGATTCGGACTATCTGAAAAATACTAGTTTGAATGAAATAAACTTGTAGTTCTATAGAAAAAAGCAATCAAAGTCAGCAATGTCATGTGTCCCAACACATTGAGATACTAGCCTCATCTCTCTTTAAATTATTTTTTCACTGTACTTAAGAAGGAGAAGTATTTCAGTTATTTCAGGCTGTTAATTTCCAAAAAGAATTCTCTTTTTACACTTAAGAAACTTAGCCCCCTTGAAGTCTTTACAACACCAGGGCCAGGGCAAAGTATTATATTGAGACCACTTCTATAACTCATAATCAATGATTATGATTTGGTCTGATATAAAAACTAAGTAAGTACAAAGTGTGATACAGTTATTTGGGGACTTTTACATTACAACTTGATGAAAAATTAAGTAGCTCAAGATAACAAATACTTTAAAGAATGGATTTTTAAGTTCATATATTTTTCCTTACTTCAGTAAACTCCATAAATCTTTTCTAATCTCCTTAAACAAATTTACGGTTTCTATGACACACCTAAAAATGGCTTCAGAAATTCTAATATTCATTCTCCAGTTTCTTCCAGAGAGGATGAATTCTGTCTGAATTCTGTCTGTATTGTTTTACTTGTATATAAAGAAGCAACTGGGAATGGCTATATTCTCCTTTTTAATAAACTGAATACTGCATATAAAAAAAGACAGCCCTTTAATGGCATGGTTATCACTGTACAGTATCTGGTTTTGAATCCATCCTAAAGTTTCGCTTTTATGTTATTCTATAACATTTGTCTTGATAAATTCAACTGACTTTTAAGGCAATCCAACAAATTCTCATTAAAAAACAATATAAAGCACATTCAGAAATTTTTAAATAAACTTGTCTTTATGTATTAGAAAGCTGCCACTGTGTTGTTAAATTTACATTAAATGCTCATACAGCAAAAGATTATCATGAATAGTTAATACAATATAATTAATAATAATAAATTTACTACTATAATTAATTTTACTACGATTTTTAAAAATCTGAAATGTATGCCATATCCCTAAGAATTTAAAAATCACTACTACTACAAGACCATGATATACTAAAAAATTTTCAGCGATTCTTTGAAAATAAATATCTAAAGGTGTGTGCTTATGTGTAGGTATGTACATCCATGTTCACCTGTGATTCTTTGTGGCAAATACAGACCTAAAGGTATTAGTCCCCAATGGCACTGACCAATAATACATTAATCTGTCATCTTCACAGACAACAAATAATAATTACTTATTACATATGTACATGAATGTATAATCATGTATTGATTAGTTCAGCTTTTAGTAAAACAGGAATGTATTATTTTCCTTCAGAAGAAGACAGTAGTTTTAAAAATTACACAGATAGACCATTAACATTGAGTGAATTTATTTCCCCCAACAGTGCTAAAGATATGCAGAGTTTTCATTCTTTACAGTTGCATAGTAAATGATTAACACCAGCTCTGCTCATTATCTCCCTTAACAAAACTTCTCTAAAAACAAATAAATCAAAAATGCCTCCAACATTCCTGATTAAATAAATTATAGACCTATTCAGTGGCAGCAATGATATTTTAAAAAGCTTGTGTGAGCTTATTGTACAATTTTATTACAAAACCACATTTGATAGAAGAAAAAAACTGCCCACTTTTTCATTCTCTACATAGTTTTACTAGCAGGAATGGCTTCTCAAAGATGGAACTTCATAATAGCAACATATATAGGAAGTGTTAGCCCTGTGTTCCAACAGATTATAGTCACCACTAATTAGGAGCTGAGGCTTCTCATAAAGATACTTTTAGGAGCAAGACTATTTTTCTCTTATAATGAGAATATAAGGATAATGACAGCTAATAGGAGCCATCTCTATATGATTAGAGACCATAAATGAGAACGTTTATTTAAAGGGAAACATAGTTGTTGACTTTAAAAATATGTATTTAGATAGGATGAAGAAATTTTTCTTTTTTTAATTTTTATATCACCCCAACAACTTTTGCACTGAATAAATACCCATAAAAATAAATGACAAAGAAATCCTGCATGTGCAGGTTTTCAGCCAAAACAGGCTTTATATAACAGCAGCACCTGCACATTCTATGCCTAAAAAAAAATCTCAGTACAGAAATAGTACTAATTAAGCATAAATGGTAAGGGGAAAATTAATGAAATGATGAAATTGCATTATTTTAAAGGCAAAATCAATGTATCCTATGATTCAATAAACCTCACTAGGCTATAAGTCTACAGCACACTAAAGATTCTAAGCTAAAATCTAAAATTAAAACTCCGGCAAGTTAACCCATATTTTATTCAAACAACCACTAAGAAACCATTTTCTATTACTGATAAAAGTTATAATACTAGAAGATCTAATGTAGGAAGTGCTTTATAATATTTTTAATTCTATCCTTAGAAATAACCTTCAAAATAATTATACCTAAAAGATT
This sequence comes from Nycticebus coucang, assembly GCF_027406575.1. NCBI lineage: Eukaryota > Metazoa > Chordata > Mammalia > Primates > Lorisidae > Nycticebus > Nycticebus coucang. Next base: position 68,016,401 of record NC_069798.1, on the reverse strand, counting down.
TTGCTATTTCAAAAAACAGAAAAAATAATTCAGCTCAAAACACAATAAGTAAGCTATTGCTGTAATCTAAAAGATTTTTTTCAGAATTAAAAAAGCATGTAAATTAAGGTGAGTAAAACATGCTTTCATCTAGCAGAGTAATATGGTAGCTATTCATCACCTGAAGTCATAAAACACTAGGTCTTGTCCTTAGCATATTCTAATGAAGCCTATCATGCAAATGAGAGTGACCTTTTCCTTGCATTCTCCAAGTTCACATTTATTCCAGGAGTACATAGAGTTTGCCAATACAAACTAGCCAAAGACTGCGTAATTACTGTAATCAATTAGTAGTTAGTGTCGTAGTGCTCATTTTCAGCTAATGTCAACTAAGCCATTTTTGAGAGAGGTACCCTTGACAACAGCTTTTCTATTATTGTTTGTAAAATGTAGGGGGGGGAAAGAAAATAAAAGATGAATACACGGAAACTTTCCAATATGTTGTGTCTGCAACCCTCCAAAAAATGTTAAGATCAGAGACAAGGCTCCAAAGTTGATAATGGACAAAGACTCTCTGGAAAAGTTGCATATCCTTAAAATGACATTGAAGTTTTCTGCCTATACAATTAAACATTAATATTTAAATATTTAAATGAAGGACACTCTCCTGTGCAGCAGTTCAGACTTGGTAGAACTTGAGCACTCTTCTCAACGGTTGAGTAAACAGGCCATACCCTCTGCTCAGAAACAGTCTATTCTGTAGACAGTTATGGATAGGAAACATTACGGTGGCCAGTAATTAAAGTAAAAACTAATACTGTCTCAGAGATGGGGAATTTTGTAAAGGAAAATCATTTATCACGGCTTACAGTTCTCACAACTGAAATGAATTATCTCCTTCTTTAGCACGTATCCATTTGAAGCTACTGTATTTACTAAATTAAAATGAGATCCACTTGCCAAATACAACATAAAAAGTGTTAGAAAATATTCTAAACACATCACACAACATAAACTGATAGAACTTAAACTAAGAAAACCTGATGATTTTTTTTGAACTATAGTATTTTCCTTCAGTATGTTTAAAAAATTTACAGAAAAGGACTAAAGGAAAATAGCTTTCCAATTGCTATTTACTAAAGAAAAATGTTAATTTCATATCAACTAATGTTCTATCACTGTACCTAGCCAATATGTGGAAGACAATATATTCAACCCTCACTTCTAAAAATATTAAATATTTAGCAACTAAGAAATGTAACCTGCTATGAGACAGGAAAAAAAGAGAGAGAGAATTCCTATGCTAGAAAGGAAGTGAATTTGTGGTATCTGAAAAGTTATCAAAAAAAAAATAAAATGATAATACTGAGATGAATAATCTCACTGATATTCCTGAACTCAAACGAACAGCAAAACTAAAGGCCAACCTTGTTTGTACCTGTCAACCTGAGACACCAATGTCACTTTTCCTTAAATCCATACAATCCAGGGTCTTTTATAAACTGAAATTTCTGCCTAATAAGGAATTACTGATTTTAAATACAGAAAACTTATTTGGAAGGCATACTTTAAGGGTAAATCAATACATAAATATATTTTTTTACCCAGATACATAAATATGTGTGTGTCCTTTTATTTTCTCAAAAGAAATACACAAAAAGCCAAGGAACTGTAACTCAAATTAGTAAACAAACAAAAAGATAAGAAACCATATTCATCTGCCAGGTGAGAACATTTAGTTCCTTCATTTCCTGGTGCCTGAAAGTATTATTCCAAAAGCAATGAATTACATTCTCTTTTTAAATTAAAAACATCTAAAAAGATTAAGTATCTATGGAGAAGAAAACTATCATACTAAAGATGTTCTGCTTTTTACTTAAAAATCTATAGCCATGCATAGAAATAACTTTGACAAAGAATAACAAAACGCAAGTGAAATATACTAAAATGGCCTAAGTTTTCAAAGATATCCCCGACAAGATTAGAGGGCTATTGAGGTCCAAGGGTCTACCTTTTTTAAGTGCCCAGTAACTGTGCGGTTTGGGAGGTGGGAGAAACCCTGTGGAAGTGTTTGTTTCCATGGCGATATGCAGAGCAGAAAGGGCAATCAAGTAGCCATGATGGACTGCCACTGAAGATTTACTGGCTTCCTTCTGCATATGGCGGGAACTAGTCACCTCGCAGAGCGTCAAACACTTAGAACTCGTCAATACTGACACAGAGCCAAACAGCAGGAAGATAGTTCTTTTCATTCTTGTCAGAAGAATAAACCGATGTGGGCTTTTGACAGTTACCGAGAGGGGACAAGAGCAAACAAGATGAACAAAAAGAGAAAAAAAAATAACCAGTAAATTTGAAGGGCCTACGGCTTCTCACAAAAAACGATGCCAGGCACAGAACAAGGAGAAGTTGCTTGGCTTGTCTCAAAGAAAAGGCTAACATGAGATGCTTCACAAGAGATGAAGCTAACGGAACACTGCTGCTCAGCCACAAGATGATGTCTTTATGGTAAACATTTAAGACAACTTGTGACCAAAGTCCTGTTACGACACTAATTGTCCATGAAAGGTGACCTGCAGCAAAGCAGCACAGTTCAGTTCCAATAGTCCAGGCTCACAAGTATTAACATGATTGCAGATGACAAAAGACATTCACATATCACAAAACACTGAAAATACGAAGGGTCACTACACAGAACTCACTGAGAAGAGACACCTTTCAGGCTTAGTATAGAAAGAGGTTTGAGTAAGTATGTTGTAATTTACAATTACAGCAGCATTTCAATTTTTCTATAAGCTAATAAAGTACATAAAGCACCTTCCTAATGCAGTAATTTAAAACATTAGGTGATTTTAAATTATCTTGCTTATTATATCTTGCTTCTGGACTAGAAAATAACAAACCTCTAAATAAACAGCCTACATTTTCTAAAATTTTTTGAACTATAACTTTTCAAAATCTAATGACAGAAAACAGAGAAAATGAAATGGCAATACCTTCATTTTTTAAAAATGGGATTGCATTACCTTCAAAAGAAAAAATTTTTACAAAGATAAAAATTAAAGAATAATAAGAAGTTTCTGGTAATATATACTCAATGAATGATTTAATGTTGCTAAAGTGTTTTAATTTGTTAAAAGTGCTTAGTATAGAAAGAGGTTTGAGTAAGTATTATGTTGTAATTTACAATTACAGCAGCATTTCAATTTTTCTATAAGCTAATAAAGTACATAAAGCACCTTCCTAATGCAGTAATTTAAAACATTAGGTGATTTTAAATTATCTTGCTTATTATATCTTGGAAAAAAAAGCCATAGAGACAAAAACTAGTATTTGAATTGATAATTTAACACTGAAATATTTTTATTTGAAGCTAAGAAATGTGGAATGTAACCATAAGCCTATAAGTAACTCCTGTTTTTTTACAAAAGTATAGTAATTCTTGTTTAACTTTGGGACACTTTCAACATTAGATCAAAATAGAAAAACTATAGAAAATTAAAATCATTAAAAATTGAACTTATTTAATTATTCATTGTATTTCAAAATCACACACTTTAAATATTGCATGGGCTTCAAAATGCAACATACTATAAATACTCATATTTTTTTAAAAAATTAAAATGTGACTCAAAAACAGATAGAGAAAAGTGAACTCCATGATCAGTAAACTACCTGACCCTAATAGAGTTTGTTGCTTTTTATTTACTGGGGCAGGGAGGGATGAGTTTAATCATTTACAAAAATGTTGATAATTAATGAAAGAAAATTCATTTATAATAATTATGATGCATTTTACTATTAGTTCTAGATTATCCACAGTTACATAAGCTGAACTAGTGCTTATCTAAGAAACCCTTGCTTTCTAATTGGACAACCAGCATCTACACACGTCCATTAATCAGTCTTCTTTTGGTGAGACGAGAAGAACAATGGCTCTCACCTTGGCTTTGAGGAAGTTAGACATCTCCTATTGAAAATGAAAATCTATTTTTCTTAAGTACTAGTTTTTGTTGATACCCTCAAGATGGATTTTCCTATCTTCTCTATAGCACCGGGAAACCTATGAACCAAGTACAACAGTAAAAAAGAACTTCCAAGCATGTTCCCACTGATCCTGTTCTTAAACAAAAAAGGAAAAACATAACAAAACAAATTTTGTTTTGGAAACATAAGGTAGTCTGCATGGGTGTAGGTTAAAAAGATCATGAGAAATTTTTAAAATCTGAAGTTCCCCATTCATTTTCCTAAGACATCCAGAAAATGGCTTCACTCTTTAGATGTAAATAAATCCCAACTAATACATATCTATACTCAAATACAACTGGCTTCACTCTTTAGATGTAAATAAATCCCAACTAATACATATCTATATTCAAATACAACTAGAAATAAAAGTCCCCCATGAAGCATTCCAAATGTTTTGACATAGTTGAAAAACTCTTAGTTCCAGCACTAACCACCCATGTTATTTTGTATAAGTTGTGTGACCTCTTTACCTCTGTGAGACCCAGCATCTGCATCTGGGCAATGAGACATTCCCATTAAGATATCTTTAATATTTCTTCATCAAAAGGAGCTAGTGTCTGTTTTGTATTCTCTACCCTTGGTAATCAGTATCAGATCACCAGTATCAGAATGGCCTGGGCTCGTTAAAAAAAAAAAGCCCGTGTTAGACCCTGTGCCAAGCCTCCTGAATCAGAGAGAGGAGGAGTGGGAAATGACGACCATCACCCTCACAGATGCTTTTGCACCCTGGAGTATGACAATCTCTTGTTTATGCCTCTGCTCTCTCACACAGATATGCACAACAACTCTGACCATCAGGAATAAAGGCTGTCTAAAATAAGCATTACAGATAAAAAAGAACTCGAAAACTAATTAGCAGTGCTCAGTACACTTACCTTCCCCAAACGCAGGATGTCAAAATCAAAGTTTTCTGACTTCATTACTCCTCCTAATTAGTAACTGAAAACGTGTTTGCATTTCATTAAGTTGGTTTAACCTCAACAAGCTTAGAAATTTCACTGTAAGAATTGTTAGGGCAGTGCCTATGACTCAAAGGAGTAGGGCACCAGCCCCATATACTGGAGGTGGCTGGTTCAAACCCAGCCCCGGCCAAAAACTGCAAAAAACAAAAGGCTGATTAGAATTGTTTTATTCACTTACAAGAAGTAGATGAATCATTTGTTTCATGTTAGTGAAATAACAATCAACTCACCTCACAAAATGCACAACTGGCCAGCCTACAGAATGACCAGATCACAGAATCAGATGGGCACTTATCCAACAGGTACAACTCCACAAATGACCCCCCCTAAATTACATCTTTACATCATCTCCCTAAGTTAAAGGAAACTTATGACTCTGCAGAGTAGCCCATTCTCTTTTGGACAAACTTAATCATTATACAGTTCTTCTACTGACTCAAAATCTATAATTTCCATTATTTTTGTAAGAATTGCAAATCAATACCAAAAACAGAGGAGATGCTCTAGGTTCAACAGAAAATTATTCACCAAAAATACTCTGCTCTTCTTACAAAGAGGTAGTAAAAAAAAGGAAGAAAAGGATGAGAGATGGTGCATCTCATAATTAAGATTTAAATGTATGTCTGAACAGTAAAGAACACCTTTTAAAATTTAAATATATTAATGCCCAGGTTATTGAGGAAAACAAACCTAAAATATGCTTTAAAAAAGATCAAAAGTTATTTTTTAGGGGGATGACTAGAATGATATCCTTCTTAGGCTTTTACTTCATGACCAACTGCCCAAAACACTCACACAAACCTTCCCTTCTACAGGATCTGCTTTGAGAAAGCTTTTGACATCATTCCTTCTGTAGACCCAAAGGACACTTTGGAAAACAGTGGGAAAAAAAGATTACATTTATAGTCTAACAATAATTTTAGTCAAAGGTCAAAGTTGCCAATGGTCTCTGAATAGTACAGAGTGAGAGTAAAACCCACTCCAAGTAATCAGTGTTGAACAAGACACCACTAAAGGTCAATGCCAAGAATTAGTGACCAGTGACAGCAAAACCAAAAAGTAGCAGTGAGCCGGACCGTACGTGAAATGAACGCAGATTCAGAGAGACACGCACATTTGTGCAGGGCAGCAGCGACTCGGGGTAATGACAGGGCGCAAGGCAGCCACTGCCTCCTTCCTCCCGTCAAAGGTAAAGTAAAACATACAAGTGTCAATACGGAGGGGTTATATGATTTGTTGTGGTGCTAATTTTTCAAAGATGGGTCATTCCTTGAATTTTAATTGCGATTGGTAATGTAAAGCTATCTATGTTTTTAAAAACATTCAAGTTAGTGAAGCCATTATAAAGACAATATTGAAAAGTACAAGTAAGAAACCTTAATTCCAAATCAATTTCCACGCATAATTTCCTTTCACAGCTCTAAGGAGCAGATATATGCACAGTATCTAAACGGCCTGGTCCCCGGGGACCAAGAATAGAGCCTGGCACATGGTGCTCCACAGGCAGCTGCCGAGCAGAGCCTAGATCATTACACAACTTGCTTTTCCAAACCTATTGGAAGAAATTGCATTTAATTACTAACAAGTGTCACCTTTTAAGAGGCTGTTCAGGACGTCAAAGTATTGAATATATATTATTTCCAAATTTTACTATTAAATTACCTCTTCCAATAGTGCCAACTAAAATTGTCACAGGATAATAAGCATTTCTTTCAATTTTATCATTCTTGCAAATGTTTTGCAAAATAATATGAAAAGCATTTTTTCACTGTGCTTATATTTATACCCAATGTAAGTAAATATTCCAAACTTAAATAAATTCAGGATTACCAAAAAAGTGTGTTGTTTGGGTTATACAGTTTCTGTCAGCACAGTATGGCATTTTATTAGTCAATGTATTTAACACATATTTTCTACCCCCATCAAACACAGCATATTTTATGTATGTTCAGAGTTCTCCCCAGTATTTCATAAATTCATAGTAAATAAATGAGCCAATGAACATGTGAGAAAACACATTTCACCTTTCTGCTCTAGAGTGTCTAGTACATGAGAAGCCACACTATTCAAACCATTCTCTAGTTGGGAAATGGATATATAAAAAAATTAATGAACAAGAAAAATAACAGAAATAAGCTGACTACAACAGGAATTAAGAATTGTCTAAATTCTTAGACAGCTCTTCAACGGTCTCTGGTAAGTCTCCTCCACTGCTGAGAGTTGGCACTTGCCCAAGTCCACAGTCGGTGCTCAACAAATAGTAACTAATAGTAAATAATTAAAACCAAACTGCTGTTTGCTCTCTTCTACTGACTGCCCCTCCCTAATAACCCTTGCCCTCATTTTAGTAGAAATAACAAATTACACCTAAAATAAACATGGGCACTGACCATGAAGACAAGGTCCCGAGAGATGCTGTGATGAATCCACAATTTTGACCAGATTCTATATTCACAGCAAAACCTGTCTGGGCACCCACACTGGAAAACCCTGGACGGGTGACTATCTTCTAAACTCACAGCACCTGCTGAGCAGCAGCACCTTGAGGCTGGAAACAGGCCCAGGAGAGACCTTAGGGGCCCTTCATTTTTTTTAAGGACTCAGCACCACAGTGCGGGCTGATGCTTGACCCCTGAAATTCTCCTGACACTTCACCGGTTCTACTTTTACTTCACGCCTTTCCTTTTCTCCCAGCTGTGTTCCATCAAATGCCCTGTGAGTGAGGAGCCTCCCAGGCCCTGCTTTCTGCACACCAAGCTGTCCACCAGTCAATGCGTTCCCCCAATCCAAGCCTGCAACTGCCATTCTTGGGGGGACCACACCCACGAGGCCTCTCAGGTCCTGGCTCCCTCACAGACCACAGACACCTCTCTGGTGCTCCCTGTGCATGGAGGCCCCTGGAAAGACAAGCCTCACTCACTTCTGCCTCCCACTGACAGACTCAACTCACTGGAAGTCAACTCCAGAAGCAATCTCAGAGGCAGATAATAATTTTCAAGATCAGAAAAAGAAGCAAAAAGAAGGTTACTGATAGGGCCAACGCTAATGCAGTGCACCGGGTCGTCAGCGAGCTCCCTTCCATCCTTCCATCATGCACATTGCCACCAACAGCCTTCCTTCTGGGCCGCTAGATGGCTTATGGTCCATCTTACAGAAGGGGGCTCTTCATCAAATCTAATAAACCTGGCATCCTGACTTCCTCACCCCTGCTCTCTAAGCATTCTCCCAATTATTCATTTGAACCTTGATATTGTCTTTAACTTATTGCTTTCACTTCCCACATCAAGTTAATTATCAAGTCCTATAGTTTCTTCTAATGTTTCTCAAGTTCATACTGTCCTCTATTTCCACTGCTATACTCTCCAGGTGAGCCTTCCCCAATACACGGAAGCAAAAGTCTCCAAACTGGCATTTCCACCTACTGCTTTCTTGTCCAAATATAGCCTACACACCGTAGGTATTTTAAGTATCTTTCTTTAACAGTGCTGTCTGAGTCACTCTACTTACCTGCTCAGAACCATCAAAGACTCCATCCTCAAACTCTGCTTTCTGCATACTGTCAGCCAGATCTTTAAGGACCCCCTCCATCACCAGTAGGTTGGATTCTAAACTCCTTTCCTGCCCCACTTGCTGAATTCTTACCTGCCTACATCTCTGCTTTTGTCTCCCTACCAACATATATTCTGTGAAAGTTCATGATCCCATACTCATAATACTAAAACATAAAAATTAATGAAAATGAAAAGTTTAATCAGTTGGCGGCAAAAGCAGATTTGAACTGACATGAAGCTACGCAGTTTCATCTTCGCCCCTACGAGGACCGTGCATATGCACTGCTCCAGCAAGAGAAACTTGCTGGGTTCCACACTGCTGCCCTGAGCGCTGCCCACATGGTGTTACTTAAGAGTGCAGAAACACAGAACTTCCAAAAATCCAAAAAGCTATGAACAGTTTGGACGACCTGTCCCGGGGTCCCGGATGAGGCTGAGGTGGGAGCAGAAGACACACCTCCATCAAGTTCCTCCCACTGTCTTCTCCTCAGTTTTAGAGGAAACTTTACCTCGGTTCTTACATCCTATCTGAAAGTCTTCACTGACTCCTTCTCTATTTTCATGATGATCAAAAATGTTACTTTGCTACCTCCCATTAGGAAGGGCAAAAACCACATTTATTTATCTTTATATTCCTAGCACCCAGTTCAGTACTTGGAACATAACAGAAATTCAGCACTTGCCAAGCTGAACTGAGTAAAGTAATCTGAACTGTTGATGAATGAGTTTATTAGATAGTACTGGTTTCCTGTTAAGATATGGAGATAATGTAAAAATACCTACATCTCTCCACAGATCGCCACCTTAGAAAATGGCAAGAACTTCTCTTCATCTCTACCAGAATGAATTGAAATACTACAAATGCCACAGGCAGTGACATTTCCTACAAGGCATGGTTATACTCCAATATTGAGTACAAGGACTCCACTATCTTCAGATTTCCGCAGAATTAAAATTTGAATATTTCCCTGTAAAGATGAAAACTAATGTGCACTAATTTAGTAGCCTATGATTTATAATTCTATATCCAGCCAAATTAAGATTGCTTAGTGGGCCATGCTTTAACTGCACATGGAGGTTACAAATAATTCACAATATCCCAAGAAGATAGGACAAAAAAGTCATTAGGAGCAAAACAAGGCATACTAATGTGGAAATTAAGGTTAATATATACATATTCCAAAGTTCTTTCCCAATACATTGCTGCTTCATATTTCTGTGTAATTTAGTTCATGCATCTTAATATTTTGTTCTACTTTTGAGTTTTATTATCAAAAGTAAAGTTATTTGTTCCCTGCATAGTATCCCCAGGCTGAGGCATAACTTATTAGCTCTAATGTTTCAGACATGGTGGTCAGTCCTATATAATTCTCCACAGAGTAACTATAATGTGTGCGGAATTAGCTGGAATCACTCTCACTTAATGAGATGATCCATCATGATGTCTTGTAATTAAACTACACTCTTCACCATCACTCTTGGATACAGAAAGCCTGGGAGCAGACAACGCAGATCCAAGAGGGTGAGCTGCAACGAGCCTTTGGTGGGGGCTGCTAGAAGGAGAATTAGACAGGAAAGGAGAAGAAAGATATCTTAATTTACATCACTGAATGAGAAAACAGCTCTGAAAACATACTACATATACTGAATTACCATCATTTTATAATCACCCCCAATCACCAATCACTGGTAAGGTACAGACTAGCTATGGAAATACTGGAAAGTAAAAATCTCCCCTACCAAGGGGAGTAAAAAACTCCACATGTCAAAGGAAATATCAAAAACACTACATGTCCACTGAGGGATTTAGGCAAAATCAATATCCAAAAAGGGCATCAGTGGGCTATCCCACAAAAGGAAGTTGCATCATTTAGACAGGAAGCATCAATTCTGTATTATTAACAAATCATATTGTAACAAACACTAACAAATATTGCTTTAAATATTATAAATATTTTTCAGTCATATAACATTGCCTGCTCAAATATGAAGCTATATAAGAAAGCACAAAAATGAATAGAAGGTAGCTTTTTCTATATTATAACAATAAAAAAATGACCTCTATAAACCCTAACTGAAAATACAATAAGAAGAGGCTTAAACTATTTTAAGCTTCAATTCCAGCCCAACTACTGACAAAAAATAAATGAAAACAGATTGTACAGGTCACTTTCTATGAGTTTCAGCAAACCTTGGAGTAGTAGGCAGATGACATGATGTAGCAAACATGAAGATATTCAATGAGAATTTTTAAATGATACACTGAAGAAACATTTTCAGTTATTAAGTAGTGTAAGTATGAAATGAGGTTTTGTCCTATGTACCATCAGAATAGTTTTAAAAGCCATTTTTTATAATAAACATACACCTAATAGACACAGAACATGAACAGAAAAAGTGTAAACATTAAAAGAAAAAAATGTAGAAAAGTGTTTCATCAAATCAGTTAATCAGAAACCAATTATGAGAATTCCCACACATCAAATGAGAAGAAGCAAAAATATATAATGTTAATGGTTGAAAGGTTGAAGTTATACTTCACACTCTCACAAGCATTAAATGGATCAAACTTCCTTAAAAGCATTCTCATTGTATGTAAGAACAATTTTAAACATGAACATTCACTTTGAAAGCCAATATTCTACTCCCAGCAATCTATCCTAAGGCAATAATATGAAAAGGGAACAATAATATATAGACCAAGACGCCCACCACAGGGTCATATGTAAAAATACAGAAAGGTAAACAACCAATATGGAAAGCATCGAGAAACGGTCCATGGGGAGACTGTCATATCCACACATATGGAATGCTACACTGCCATACAAATATCTACAAAGGAAAGGATAATTCATGCCATGGGAAACACTTCTCACATAATTTTAAGCAAAAGCACACTTTTATCATTTAGTGTATATATGTGAAATCTAAAGAAGTTCATCTCAGAAGCAGAGAGCAGAAAGGTGGTTACCAGAGGGTGGGGAGGACCTGAGGGTTGGGGAGAAGCTGGTCAGTGAGTACTAGACCCCCATTCCTCCACTCACCACCAGCTAGCTAGTTTTACCAATACAAGACTGGCACAAAAAAACTAGAGCTCAGCATTATGGTGAGGGAGAAAGGAGGTGAGTTGAGTAGGGGCAAAAACCACTATCTTTGTCTGCTCAAGGGGTTAAAGATAACCATGGATATAACTTCCATGGTTTTAAGACCATGCAAGTTACTTTAAAGGAAAAAAATACAATCAATGAAAAGTGAATCAAAATCGAACTTAGGATAACATATTATATAAAATGGCCTATTTTCAAAAAGAGTAGAAATTAAAAAACATGTGTAAATAAATAAAAAGAGAAATTGCCTCTCAGCAAGGGGGAAAATTAAAAAAAAAAAAAAACTGGAAAATTGGAGCAGGCCCAGATGTCAATGTAGCAGTCTTCAAGTAGCTAAAGATATTCAAAATGTTGTCTTAAATGTTCAAAACTAAAAAAAAAAAAAATCATGACAATGACACCACAGATAGGGAATTTGAATATGTAAGTTAAAACCAAGTAGAAATGGTAGAGACAAAAAGTACTAAAACAGAAATATTATATGGGCAGACTATAAGTTTGAAGAGGCAGAAAAAATTAGTGAACTTAAAGATTGAGCTACATTAATTATCCAATCTGAATTGTGAAACAAGGGAGAAAAAAATTTAAGAAAAATGAACAAAGCCTCAGAGACCTATGGAAAAATTGAGAACATTTCAACATATGTACAGTAAGAATCAAATAGGAGAGAAAAAAAAGCAGCAGAAAAAATTAAAATAATGGCTGAAAACTCCCACAGTTTGTTGAGACACTTAAATTTACAAATATGAGAAGTTTAACAGACAGCAAGAAATACACGCAACAAGATATCCACCCCTAAAAACATCATAGTCCACTTGCTAAAAAAGACAGAGACAATGAGACAATCCTGAAAGCAAAAAGAGAAAAATTTATCACATAGAGGAAGCAGCTACATGATTAACAGTTAACACTACATAAAGGAGGAAAAAATATAAATAAGAGCTGATTTATCAAAACAATGGAGGGGCCAAGTCAGAAGAATACATGGTCATAGTGCTGAAATAAAAACTGCCAATCAAGATCCTATAGACAGCAAAACTGGATATTATTATTTTAGTAATGAAAAGGAAATAAGACACTCCCAAATAAAGACTGAGAGAATTCATGTTAACACAAAGTAAGGCAGTAAAAAGGACTGGATATAGAAAAAACAGGAGATAAAGAGCAAAACAGAAAATACAAATACAACCAACTATATTAGGTTAGTTGGTAATAAGATAAATACAATTAAAAGGAAGAGATTATCAGACTGCTTTTAAAGATCAAAGTATATGCTAGCTACAAGAGACTCACTTTATATTAAGAGACAACTATATTGAAAAATTAAATAACTGAAAAAGATATTCTATATAATCAATACAAGACAGCTAGAGAAGATATATTAATGACAAACAAAATGAATTTCAAGAAAAATATATTACTAAAACTGAAGTGGGACAAAAAAATAAAAGAATAAGGATTGGTTAAGTACAAGTAAAACTATTTCTATTCATAGAAGACGCAATTGTTTACATGGAAAATCCTCAAGAACCAAAAGATGCAATGACTAGAATGAATAAATTTCAGAAACTCATATGATACAAGGCTAATTAATATGTAAAACTCAATTACATTTTTCAATATTAATGACAAAAAATTCCATTTACAATGCAAAAAAAAAAAATCTAACAAAAAATAATTCAAGACCTATACACAAAAACCATGTGGGATGAGAGACGACCTCAATGGCCATTTCCTAAAAAGTTTAGCAGAGTTATCAAACAACCGAGGCTTTTCAAGCCTACATCTTCTCCCCAGAGAAATGACAACATATGTCCACACAAGGACTTTTACTCAAGAGCACATACCGCATGATTTAGCAAGTATGCTTATAATGACAAAAAGCCATTGCTGGATCCCCGTGGCAGAGAGGAGGGAGAGACTGCAAAGAGGCACAAGAATCATTCAGGGGTCTCAGAAATGTTCCCTTACCTTGATTCTGTCAATGATTTCAGAGGTGTATCAAAGTGTACACTTTAAGTGGATGATTATATAAATTACACTGCAATAAAGTGGCTGAGAAAGATAATAAATAGATGAGTGAACCAGGGTTTAAAATTAATGGGTCTTCTCCATCTATCTAAAAGTAAGCAACAAAGTTTAAAAAGTGAGGAGAATTTGTAAATACAGATTGAGTATCCCTAATTCAAAAATCCTAAATTGAAAAAGCTCCAAAATCTAAAGTTTTTGATCATGAGTATGATATTTAAAGTGCTCATTAAAGCATTTCAAATTTCAGATTATTGGAATAGAAATGCTGCACCAACAAATATTCTAAGATCAAATGAAATCTGAAATTCAAAATACTTCTGATCTCAAGCATTTCATATAAGGGATATTCAACCTTTATAAACATGATACACTTTTTAACATGATTATCTAGCTTGGGAGTTTTTTATTTGTTTGTTTTAAACCTTAAATTTGTATCAAATATAATGGATAAATATTAACAAGTTTACTATAAAAATTGGTCATATAAACGGGTATATAAGTAAAATGACCTCTTAACTCACAGATTAGATTATTTTCAGATTTATATAAATAGTTTTATTACTGAAAGCAGTAACATTTACCATGTGAGAAATAAGTAAATTTGGTAGTTTGATTCATCTTAAATTTATCCTGTCTGTGTACATTCCACTGACTCACAGAATGTAAAGCTATTATAACACTTAAATAAAAGAAGTGTCATTAGCCAGTTGGCTCAGTTGTACAACCCAGACTTACGATCTTTCTGTTCAAACCAATGCTGAGGAAAACAGACTCTTCCTTAACAGGACTTGTCAGAAATGATGGTATTGTGAAATGGAATAACTTGACTTTTACTAACATTTTTATATATTTTTATATGAATAAAATTAAAGCAAAACTTGTGAAGTTGGAATCATCTGGGTCAACTTGGAAATGCTAAAAGATATGCTTATATACACGCGTATATACACACAACTCTCACACATACTTCAAAAAAGAGGTATGATTTTGTTTTTAAAGATAAAAATAATATTGATAACAAAGAAGTGTATCTCACTCTCTATACATGTACAAATAAATTATTATTTTACTCCCAAAAAGTACATTCTAGTTTGTTATAATAACAATGATATAATCAATTGCAATACTATCCTTACAGTTTAAATGCTTAAGACTAAAGTTACACATAAAATTCTACCTTTCATCTTTCTGAAAGTTAATCTTTACAAATATATCTATAAAAGCAACTCTTACTATAAATAGAATACAAAATACATAATAATTAATGATTTTTTTTAGCAACTTTGAGATGTTGTTTAAAACACTTTTAAATTTGAGGACTGCAAACTAATACAACCTTTTTAGAAGGAAGTATAGAGAATCTTCAAAGAACTCAACAAATTAGACCTCCCATTTGATCCCACAATCCCATTACTGGGCATCTCCCAGTAGGAAAAAAAAAAAAATCACTTTATCATAAGGACATTTGCACTAGACTATTTATTGCAGCTCAATTTACAATTGCCAAAATGGGGAAACAACCCAAATGCCCAGCAACCCAGGAATGGATTAACAAGCTGTGGTATATATACACCATGGAATACTATTCAGCCATTTAAAAAGATGGAGACTTTCCATCTTTTGTATTAACCTGGATAGAGTTGGAACACATTCTTCTTAGTAAATTAGTATCACAAAAATGGAGAAGCAAAAATCCAATGTTCTCAATTCTAATATGAAGCCAGTAGATGATCCAATATGCACCCACATAAGAAAAGAACTCAAAGTAATTCAAGGCGGGGCGACAGGGGACCGAGGGAGCGGGGAGGGAGGATGGGGTGGAATGGAGACAATGGGCACAATGTTCAAGTGTGCGCGGCACACCTCTTGGGGGCGTGACACAATTGTAAGAGCCACTTCATCTAACAAATGCAAACAATGTAAACTAATTCTTTGTACTCTAAAATAACCTGAAACAATAAAAAAAAAAAAGTTCTAATTTTTCCACCAGAATATAACCTTTTTTTGTTTCTTATTTGTCTGGCATTCTCACCAGAAAGAAAGCAAGATTTAGAAGAAAGTAGAAAGGGCGGCACCTGTGGCTCAGTGAGTAGGGCGCCGGCCCCATGTGCTGAGGGTGGCGGGTTCAAACCCAGCCCCAGCCAAACTGCAACAAAAAAATAGCGGGGCGTTGTGGCGGGCGCCTGTAGTCCTAGCTGCTTGGGAGGCTGAGGCAAGAGAATTGCTTAAGCCCAGGAGTTAGAGGTTGCTGTGAGCCGTGTGATGCCACGGCACTCTACCCGAGGGCGGTACAGTGAGACTCTGTCTCTACAAAAAAAAAAAAAAAAAAAGAAGAAAGTAGAAAAATACTTGCTCACATAAATACTACATTGACATGATATAATCCTTTTGAAGTAGTTGTTTAAATTCTGCCATCTCTAACTTATGGCCAATAACCTAAAACATCCATGTAAAATAAAATTATCCCCCAAATTAAAATCAGTTTTAGCTTCCCTATGAACATTTGAGTTGGAATGTGTATGCAGCCACTTAACAAAAAGCATTAAGTAGGCATTAACAATCATAACAGCAAAGACAAAAATGCTAATTTTAAAATGTAATCTATTTCAACATACGGGTACTTAACATTAAAATAAGTAGTCTAAGCTACTAACAAAACTCACTAAATTAATAAATCACTCATTATTATTTAAAATCACTATTCTAATTTTATTAACTTTAGTATAGTGCATTTGGATTTCATTTTGTCTAATTTAATTCACCAACTGTATTTTCGATTCCTTGAGATGGACCCAAAGTTATTTCTGCTGTGAATATTCAAAACTGAGTGGATATTAAGTTAAATATTGACTGGCTGACACTGTCCTAGAGTTGCTCTACAGACAAATAAATGGAGCCATTTATGTATAAGGTGTAAAGAATTCCTAAACTCAGCATTTGTGAACCTACTTCCATTACTAAATAAAACTGATGTACCATAATGTACTCAAAGTGAATCACAGCCAAAAAAGAAATACCTACTGTAACACTGGAATTGAAAAAAGTATGTAAGAACAAATGACTAAAATAAATCTTGTCTATTAATTGCTACAACTTAAGCCACCTAAAATACGCACACAAGACAAAACAGGTTACAGTTTGAGCAACTCAAACAATGTGAACTGAATCATGACAAAAAGAAACATTAACACCTCAGCTATCAAAAACTCACAAATACAGCAACATCACCTCTCAAGATACTACTAAAAATAAAAAACCTGCCAAAAAGGCTTGGAGGAGCAAAAAACATACTTTAAAAGACTTTGTTTGAATGTTACTACTGTGATTAAAGAGAGCCTCTCATTCCTTACTCAGACCCATCACCCTTTATCGATACACGCTGATAAGCCTAGCTCACTGGCTTCTTATTGACTGCAAGTAACAGACAGTGCAGTACTACAGACAAGATCATCAATAGCAGTGAAATGGGAAAGGGGAGAAAAATCAGAGGAAGCAGACAAGATAACTAAAAAGAAAAGTAATCAGGAATCATTCAAGTACTGAAAACGGTCTTCTCCAGGCCAAAATATGCCAAGAACACGATTTTTTAGAGACCAGCATGGTAATAATACAAAAGAATAATCCCAAGTCTTTAAGAGATTATTAAATCATGCTATGTAGAGGTTCCAAAAACAGAAAACCACAAAGCAACTGTTTTAAGATTGTCACATGAAAACATTAAAATTAAAAAGGGGGGGGGGCAGTAACCTTCAATGATGCAGGTCAATTCAAGAAGCCCTTTACTCAGCCACTGCTAGTGAAGAGGTCCCCTGAACACTCAGTGGCTGTTCTGCACTCCTGAGATGGGAGAGGGATTCTGTGGAGGCATTTCCAGACACCACTGCCACCACGGGCCTTATTACATCATTTTCATTGGCTGTGTGACTTTGTGAGAAGAAGAAATGTACCTTTACACAAAAAGATTCTAGAATTTAGCAGATCACCCAGCATTTAGTCAGTGTTCAGTAAATATGCATAGAATTGTTGAACTCATTTAAAACTGATTTAAAAAAAAGATAAGCTATGTTCCATACGTTAAGCACATTTTGATAATAAAAGAGATTCACAATATAGGACTTGGGAGTATAAAGATGCTGACCACTAGGAAATTATAATGAATGTCTTTAGAGTAGTCAGAGTTTGAAGCCAATCTTCAAGTTCAGACTGGATTTAACCATATAAAGATTAAAATAGCATCCCAGGAAAAACGGATACTGTCAAGTAAAAAAGAAAATAAGAGAGTGGGCCATGAAATACAAATTTACATGCAGGCTTTGCAAGATGAGGCCATAAGGACAGAAAGAAAGAGACACCGAGGAGCAGACCACGGACAGCTGAGAAGGCTACTCAGAAATCCAGCTGTCCAGCGAGGCTCCCACTCTGCAATCCCTGCATTTCCACTGTAAGCAGAACAGACGTTTGCAAGCAAAAGCAAAGACGGTGTTTCAACTTTTCACATACCCAATTTCACTTCATACATCAGACCGTTTTACCCCCTACTAAATCAGAGAACCGATATTGTAAAAAACACTTCAAAACACTACCTGATATTATGAGGAAACTAAGTACTGGCAAACCTTTCAAGGAGGTAAATATTATTCAATCCACATGATAAAATATTAATAATCATAAGATATTTTACTCTTATAATACAACTGCTAAGCTGCTTTTCTTAGCTCATCAATTTTAAGATAAACTTGAAAGTATCATGCCAGAAGCCAGTAAAGAGTTATCATTGGGCTTCAAAACTGACAAACAAAACAACCTAAGAACCGGGTAATTAAAACAGCATTGTTCACTTTTTAAAAGAAAAAATAAATTGTACAAAAATTATTAAGCCAACAATGCAAGAGAAAATATGAGCATAAAAATGACAGTGATCTGCAAAATTCATAAATGTGTCTTTCTTATAACCCCAATGATCATACTTTATGCTGTCATTTTGCATTTAATTGCTCACCCTGGTACTTTTCTTCCTAGAAGCCATCAGTATCCCACAGAGCCAGATGCTGAACTGCAAAAAACATACTGTGACCACAGACTTATAAGAAGTGACTTTGCTGAGCTGTGGTGTATGACAAGTTAATTTTTGCAATTATACTTTTCCCAGTAATAAGCTACCAGATATGACTTTTCTATATTATTAAAAAGAGATATAATATATAATTTTTATTTATAATAAACTATGCAAATTCATTTATGAAAACGTCAGGTGATGTGAGGCCTTTTCTATAATACGTTCAAAGTAAGCCACCACCTCAACTAAAATATATAAACAGCTTAATATGCTGAGGCACAACCAGGATTTCTGAATGTTAACATACAAGGCCAAATTATCTCAAGCCTTCTAGGAAGTATCACATTTTAATGTAAGTCTTCCAATCATCACTTTTGTTCTGCTATATCACACTAAATACAATATTCAAAAGGTAAGTCCATTAACCGTCATTTAGAAGGAAAATGCTATTACACAATAGTGTATCTACAGGGTGCAAATTATTCTAAATTCTAAAATTTGCAACATCACATAGCATCACTGTCACATACCCAACAGTAGTAGAACAGTAGGAAATCATCTATTGTAAAAGCATAGGCTATTCTCTATAGTAGAGTATCTTTGTACATACACTACAGTGTTTGGGAGACATTACGTTGTATTCATTAAAACACATAAGAGGGCAGAGGAATCCATTTCTCTTTTAATAAACTTGCCCAATGTTAAACCCAAAAAGAGTTCTTTCCTGATTAATGTATCAGCACAAAACAACCAGACACCAAATTTTCCAAACCCCTACTCGAATTTGACATGTCATTGCATATTTTAAAGAAAGGGGCTTATAAAGATGTTAACACATATTCGGGATTTAATTCAATAAAAATTCCTAGAATTTGGGGGAATCTTGGAGTTCTTTTATTCCAAATTCCTAGTGTGCTCTTTTCCTTATATGGAATAAAGAATGAGACATGGAATTTTACATTTACAAGTATGCTTCCAGATCAACTATGCTAAATACATAGGTTCAGAAAAAGGAAACACACACACAGCTGAAAAGCACATATCAATAACCCAAGTATCAAATAACGGCCTCCCCTGGCAGTTCCAAACTCTTCTAATTAAAAGGGAATAACAGCCTTTTCAGATACCATGTTGGCCATACACTAAACAGGAGCCTGTATTTCCGTTTCATCTCCTAGCAAATCCAGAACATCTTCACTACGGCATCTTCTGCAATCTCACAGAAGCCAGAGGCCCACTGCTCCTTCAGCAATCTCACAGAAGCCAGAGGCCCACTGCTTGTATTTCCAGGCCTGGCCTTACTTCTAATCTCCCCCATCTCTTTCTGGATAACCTGCTAACATCAATAACTTCTGGATAACCTGCTAACATCAATAACTTAAATCCATCCAGAAACAAATTCATACTGTTCTTCTAGAATCCACTCTTGTAGCCAGTCCCTCCAATCCTCTAAATTCTTCCCCACATCTATCACCTTTTATCAAACCCTCATCAAACCCTATCTGGATGGCCAGCCACGGAAGCTGTCACCCTGCCACTGGGCAGACATTTCTATTTCCTAAGCCATGTACACACATATTATCTCATCAACTATCCAAAAAGTACATAATTTCTCCACTTTCAAGTGAAGAAACTAATTCCATTTTCTTATAACCTAAACACAGGGGCTAAAACAGGAACCCAGACTTCTAATTTTATTGTAAATACAACTGTTTCCCTAATGCTCACACTTTAATTTGTTAAAGACAAAGTCCCAGAGCCCTAAGCCCTGACGTGGCCATATACAAGCCCTTCCTGTAATAATCAGACACACAGATAGGACACACCAGGGCCAAATCATATACCTGGAGTTATTTTGAAGTTTACATTTCTCTTTCTCTTTAAAAAAAAAAAAAAAGGCCAGAATAAATAAAAATTAATGAAAGGTTCACTTGTCGATAAGCCTAATTAATATGACATAACTTGGCTTTGCATGATAAATAACTGTATTAGGGCTCCTATAACAAATTACCACAAATTTGGTGGCTTAAAATAACATAAATGTATTTATTAGACAGATCTGTAATTCAGAAGTTCAACCCAAGAATTACTTGAGCTAAAACCAGGTGTCAGTAGGAATGAATTCCTTTCTGGAGCATTTGGGGACAATCCCTTCCCTTGCCGTGTGCAGCATCTAGAGGCCCCCCTATATTTGCTGGCTTCAGGTCCCCTCCTCCATGGCAGGCGAGCAACGGTGGGTCAAGTCCGTCTCATGTCATACTCCCTGACCTCTTCTTGTGGCGTCCCCTGCATGTTTAAGAACCCTGGTGAACACAGTAGCCCACCCTGCTAATCTCCCTAGTTTAAGGTCACCTGACTAGAAACCTAAAACTTACTGGGACTTTTTAAATTTCCTTTTCCACGTAAAAAAACAGTCACAGGTCCCTGAGATTAAGACACGGACACATGGAGGTGGGGGTGGGGGGGAGTGCATTATTCCACCAACCAAAATTAAACTGGATACTAACTACAATCTACCTTTTGGGTGACTTATTTTAAAGTTTTATCCTCCCTCCCTCCCACTTAACCCCCTAAAACAAGGTCTATTTAGAGTGAACAGAGACAATTCATCATTCATTTTAAATTGTTGTCACATTCTTGACAGAATACCAGGAAAAATGCCATACTTAATATTTTAAAAGACTCTTTTCTCAATCATCTAGTAAAATGAAAGATTTGTCACAGACATTTTGCTTGTAACTATTCCTTCTTAGCTGGACTAAGCTAAACATGACTACTCCATTCATAGAGCTGATTTTTCCATTCGCTACTCAGATGCACCACATTTACTTAAAAAGCAGAGGGCGGCGCCTGTGGCTCAGTGAGTAGGGTGCCGGCCCCATATGCCGAGGGTGGCAGGTTCAAACCCAGCCCCGGCCAAACTGCAACAAAAAAATAGCCGGGTGTTGTGGCGGGCACCTGTAGTCCCAGCTACTTGGGAGGCTGAGGCAAGAGAATCACGTAAGCCCAAGAGTTAGAGGTTGCTGTGAGCCGTGTGACGCCACGGCATTCTACCCGAGGGCGGTACAGTGAGACTCTGTCTCTACAAAAAAATAAATAAATAAAATAAAATGCAGAGAACAACAATTATACACAATGATTAACTCATTTGATTGTCAACTTGTGAGTTAGTCAATATCAAGTAACATATATTAGGTAAGATGAAGAATTACTAAAACTTATATTAGAGCTCTTTACTGCTTATTTCATTTGAAGCTGGCATCATTTTAAAGTGTATTTACAAAAATATTACTCAGAGAAAAGATGTGATGCTCCGTGAGCCCACAAGGAGAATATCCAAAATACTCAAGTATCTCTGGGAAAAGAAATAGGTGAGTTCCTAGAAAGAACAGAGGGAAAGAACATACATTCAGTAAAAACATAATACCAGTTTCCCAAACTACACTGCTCACATATTTCAGAGATGTTCATTGAAAAAAAAATAGACACATAAAGAACATACACATCATACATTTCTACACAAGAAAAATCTCAATTAGCATTTTAAATCAAAAATATTAAACACCTCTCTGGGTCGGCCCCGCCCTGGAAGCTTCCCGGGTTTGTGATCAAACTAAAAAGCTTCTGCACAGCTAAGAACACAGTAAGCAGAGCAAGCAGACAGCCCTCAGAATGGGAGAAGATATTTGCAGGGTATATCTCTGACAAAGGTTTAATAACCAGAATCCACAGAGAACTCAAACGCATCAGCAAGAAAAAAACAAGGGATCCCATCGCAGGCTGGGCAAGGGATTTGAAGAGAAACTTCTCTGAAGAAGACAGGCGCACGGCCTTCAGACATATGAAAAAATGCTCATCATCTTTAATCATCAGAGAAATGCAAATCAAAACTACTTTGAGATATCATCTAACTCCAATGAGACTAGCCTATATCACAAAATCTCAAGACCAGAGATGTTGGCGTGGATGCGGAGAAAAGGGAACACTTCTGCACTGCTGGTGGGAATGCAAATTAATACATTCCTTTTGGAAAGATATATGGAGAACACTCAGAGATCTAAAAATAGATCTGCCATTCAATCCTGTAATTCCTCTGCTGGGCATATACCCAGAAGACCAAAAATCACAACATAACAAAGATATTTGTACCAGAATGTTTATTGCAGCCCAATTCATAATAGCTAAGTCATGGAAAAAGCCCAAGTGCCCATCGATCCACGAATGGATTAATAAATTGTGGTATATGTACACCATGGAATACTATGCAGCCTTAAAGAAAGATGGAGACTTTACCTCTTTCATGTTTACATGGATGGAGCTGGAACATATCCTTCTTAGTAAAGTATCCCAAGAATGGAAGAAAAAATACCCAATGTACACAGCCCTACTATGAAACTAATTTGGGACTCTCACATGAAAGCTATAACCCGGCTACAATTTAACAATAGGGGGAAGTGGGAAAGGGGGAGTGGGTGGGTAGAGGGAGGGGAATCGGTGGGATCACACCTGTGGTGCATATTACAGGGGTATTTGCGAAACTTGGTAAATGTGGAATGTAAATGTTTTGGCACAGTAACTGAGATAACACCGGAAAGGCTATGTTAACCACTGTGATAAAAATGTGTCAAATGGTTTATGAAGTGAGTGTATGATGCCCCATAATCATATCATTGTATACAGTTATGATTTAATAAAAAAAAAACACACACACAAAAAAAAACAAAAATATTAAAGTGAAAATCAATACTCCTACATAAGAAAAACTGAAAACTAGAAGCCTCAGGCTACACCAGAAGTTCACAGTTTTTCTTCATTTCTACTTTTTTATTAATCTGTATAAACTCAGCAAGACAAGTCAAATCAACTAAATAATAATAGAAGTAATGTACACAAATCATAAAAACTTAAATATTGTGATTAAATTTCTAAAGTTAAAATGTATCTGTCCTAACTTGAAACTGGGTTAAAAATATAAATGCCAAAGCAGTGAATTGCGTTAAAAGTTCCATCTTTAGCAATGTATATGAACACACAAAATAATTATCATCCTTTTAAAACAGGAGTTAGACAAACCTATTTTTAAAACAAAATTCTTTAAAAATATACTATTGAATCTGTTCATAAGTTCACATTACTGTCAATATAGTAACATTCTGTGTAGACTCTAATGTAAAAACTTCACTCCTTCTGCAGAATTTTGCTTCTAGAAGCACATACAAAAAAGTTGGAGGAAACATATGATGCTCGTTGATAGTGACAGGATTATTTCAAAAACCAATTATATCTATTCATTCCCTTTTGCTTAATTAAAGCAAAAGGCATCAACATCTTCCTCAGCAGTAATCAAGTGAAGGCTGCACAGCACAGATCCAGTAATTAACTTAACCTTATCGCTGAACTGCGTTGGGTCACTCAAGTGCGGCACAGTATCAAAGCTAAGAATCAATGCTATCACTGACATCTCAGAGCAGCACAGAGATTGAACAATGCATGTGTGAATGGACAGGCTTTGTTTCTGCCTAGCTCTATTCCTTCTGGAACTTTAATGTGGCAGCTTAACTATTTAATCATTGCACATTAATACATTATCAATATCATGAACATGTAACTATGAAATTACTAGTCAAAGGAATCAGATATTACAGATATTGTACATAAATGCAACATGAGAAGGCTTGTTTGGTTTTAGCTGTACATTTACAAAGAAGATACATTATGGATTTCTAATACACACATAGTAAAGTTTAAGTTCTAGAAAAATGTCTTTTTGGAATTTCAAAGAAATCAGATATATGCATGGGTGGTTTAACATGGCTTAATTCAACCCAAAAGACTGATGTTTATGCAATTTTAAAGATCAAATTTATTCAATTATGCCAATTTACTTGATACTTGTTTTGCTGGAAAATATTTCAAAAGATAAGAAATCATCATTTGAATATACATAGCTTAAAGTCATCTATTCATTATTCCTAGTTAAGTTCAAGCATATTTTGTTATTTTCCTAAAGGATCAAAAATTCTGTTGCCAAGACATTATTTTGAGGTCTTTCACTTTCACCAAGTAAGACACTAAATCATAGGGGACGATTATCAGCAAATTCTCTGCGACAGGCCCTAAGCCTGCTGAGGTAATGCAGCTGACAAACTTTGATGCGCCATGCCTGGGCACATTATGTTCATGGAGTGTGTACATCTGGGCACCCTTTATGGCAATGCAGCAAACAGCCAATCATTTATTCCACTCTAATTAGCACACATGTAAATCCTCACCAATCAAGCCGCGCGCACGGTTCCTGTTGTGGCAGCCATACAGCTAGCTGGCAGACCCCACCAAAGAAGGAAGAGAAGACACTCCTGGGCCTGACTCAGACCTGCCATCACACCAGGACGCTCCCCAGAAAGGAATGGAGCCAGTTCTCCCTTTCAAAACTGATCACAGAGCCCCAAAGAAAAAGGTCAGCAGGCAGAAAGCTGATTGGCCACAGTCCTCTGATTCTCTACTAGTCCCAGGAATACACCTGAAGCAACACGCTTCTCTTCTACTTAAAAGCACAACAGTTACCATGAGCAAGAGTCAGGATGAAGTTATAAATAGACTTCATAACACAGGATGCAGGAACAGTGAAGAAAGATGATCATAGTACACAACAACTTACAGGATAACCAGAAAATGATGCGACATGAACCTATATATGCCTTTGTGTGGTGTATTATCATAAGCTCACATAAGTCATATTTCCTCTTGTTAATCATTTGTTAGTATATAAATTTAAATTAATTTAGCATCAAACTACCAAAACCCATTCCATCTTTGATCATAACTATAATAATTTTACTTAAAAAATATAAGGTATATACATAGAGCATCTTTTTGGGTTCCTTTTGGGGATTTTTTTATTTGTTGCTTCTGTTATTTCATTAACCACAATGAAATCCTAATTTCCGTATTTAGGTAAAATCATATACAGTAATTTACCAATTAAGAAAATTGTTCAAAGTTAGAACAGAGATTTCTTCCAGCAAAAAATAATACCATATTTACACCAACACTTATTTTTACTATAAAGATTTTCCCAGTAAATACTGACTTCTACTGTTTTTGATCATTTAACTTGCTATTATACTTTCTATCACCAAGATGGTGAGTTTTTTGAATGCTTCATACATTGTGGCACTCTACCAGAGGCAGGAGATACAAATGGGCAACCACTAGAAAGTAGATACATACTTCATGAGGAGAAAGAGAAATTGATAGATAACACACTGAGAGTGATAGTGTACAAATGTATATGACCAAAATACAATAGAAGCCAAATGGGTGTAAAGGGACACGGAAGTCTTCCTCAAAAAAGTGACAACTGCCTGATTCATTAAAATATAAGATGAACATCCCAAATCCAAGAATACAAAATCCAAAATGCTTTAAAATGGTTTTTGAGAATCAACATGACAGTCAAAGGAAATGCTCACTGGAGGATTAAGGAATTTAGATTTTCTGATTTGGAGTGCTCAGCTGATAAGTATAATGCACATATTCTAAAATCCAAAAAGATTCTAAAATCCAAAACACTTCTGATCCCAAACATTTTGGATAAAGGATATGCAACCCATATTGACAATGAAAGGTAACTAAAGAATTAATTCACTAACTTGTTAGACAATTATTAATAACTCACTCTGAACATGTTAGGGGTAAATTAGGGTAATTATTGTCTTTGTGGAATCAACAGTCTAGTTGAGGAGAAAGACATAAGCACACCAGAAGAGCTGATGAGCAAAGCATGGCACCTGTCAGAAGGAATAGCTGGGAAGATCTGTGGAAGGTGAGCTCCTACCTGCCCCTTGGGCCTTGTGAAGATAGATTCAATAAACCCTCTACCCAAAACAAACACAGCCCCATCCCCAATCACTCTCAGACCCTTTTCTTTGCTTCACTTTTCGCCAAAGCATTCATCCCTTCCCAATATTCTCTCATGTATTGTATTTGTTGCTGCTGCTGACTTTCTGACTTCCCTAAACACGCAGGCGATCCCCGTCAGAGTGGAGAGGCAGGCAGCACTGTTCACGTTTGAACCACACACCTGATACACCTGAGGCACTGGGCAAACACATGTTGGGTGGATGGATGAACAAACGAATGAACATTCAAATTCATGGGTAATTCACATAACTCTGACTTGACCAGATCTATTTATACAACATAGGACAGAACGTTTCTTGGAGAAAAATAATAAAGGCAAATTCCTGTTTTTTTCCCAAAATAAAAAAGAAAGCTTTGAAGACAACAGATTAGTAAACATTAATTAATAGTAGAAAAGATTCTGAACCAGGATGCAAAGAAGAAGATTTTATAAATTGTTTCATGTCAAAAAATTAATTCTGTAAAAATAAAAATTCTATACATAATTCACTTTTAAACCTATTGCCGTGTCATACCATAAAGCAAAGCTTCCACAATAATGACTAAGCACACTACGCTGAGTGGTGTGTCCGAGAGCCCTGAGTGAGGGAGACATCATGGTAGAGGGAAGGCAGGATGAGACATTTGATTCTACGTTAGCCCTACTCTTTGCTTGAAAAAGGAAAACAAGAAAATGATTTTAGTAGCTGACAAGGACACTGCCTCATAGACAATTCCGTGCAAATAGAGTACTGGGGACACAATATGGAGTGCGCTCTGATCTATAAGTAGTAACCACAGCTTTGTGTTTTATATGCACAGTTTGTTCTCACCTTCAATAGCAAGTTCACAGCTCACATCAAGACCTTGTTTAACCTATTTCTTTTAATTTTCATATTGTCAAAAATGTCCAGTATTTATTTTCTTTCTATTTACAAGACACATACTATTAATTTTTAAATATACCCCTACTTATTTGATCATTACTAAAGGACCAAAAATAACAATTTCAGCAACATAGATGAAGTCTGAGTTTTGCAACACTAAAAAAAAAAATTTTCTTTTATAGATAAATACACATTGCATTTAATAGGAAAAACTGACCCAGGCACAAATAAAACACATGCATCCTTCTTGTTCATACCAAAATGTAGAGCTAAGATTCCCTCTTCACCCTGAGTTAGTATAATACCAGTTAGAGTTAATATAATGCCAACTGAAAAAGCAATGTAATAATATACAAACTGCATTTATCAGCAGCCCCTTCAAAAGATAACGCCATCTCTGATCTAATACCTCATTAGAAGAACATTCAAAAATGCAACAGTCACAGACATATCTCCTTTATAGATATAATAATGGTAGGCTGAGATGGCACCCCACAGAGTGCTAAGTGCATACCCAGCTAAAAAATTAAACTACAAACTCTACTTTTAAGTTTGCAAAATAAAGCTGATTCAGACACTTTATTTATAGGAGTCTATTTCCTAAAATCTATATGATAGCTTTCACTCTTCTTCACAATGTAATGCACAAATCATATGTAGGGGTTGAGGGTTAGGTGGAGGTAGCTAAATTAGTAACAAGTCAAAGCCTAAGAATATAAAAGAATCTACAATAAAAGAAAAAAATCCACAGAGACAGAAATCAGAGTCTAAGATTAGATTCAAATTGGAAACCATCATGTTGAAGAAACAGAGGCAAATGCAAAACTGTTGAATGAGAAGTCAACTGCCTCCAGCTCCTGTCCAGCTGCCTCCATGGCGGCTGGAGAAGAAAGGCCTCCATGACGATCAGAATAGAGCAAGAGAAGATTCTGTTTCTTTTTCTTTTTTTTTTTTTTGTAGAGACAAGAGTCTCACTGTACCGCCCTCGGGTAGAGTTCTGTGGCGTCACACGGCTCACAGCAACCTCTAACTCTTGGGCTTAAGTGATTCTCTTGCCTCAGCCTCCCGAGCAGCTGGGACTACAGGCGCCCGCCACAACGCCCGGCTATTTTTTTTTATTGTTGTTGTTCTTGCAGTTTGGCCGGGGCTGGGTTTGAACCCGCCACCCCTGGTATATGGGGCCGGCGCCCTACTCACTGAGCCACAGGCGCCGCCCAAGGTTTTGTTTCTTGATCCGGCTCTTTACAAGGTGCGCCCATCTCTGTCTATGATACAGTATATACCACAAATCACAGAAGATTCAAATCCAGAGCTTAACTTATAGGTAAAAGGAAATATTACATGCAGGAAAATTAAAATATCATAGAATGGTTGCTGATCAATTTTTTGCAAAAAAATTGCTATCAGACTATTTGCAATAATAGTTATTTCTTTGTGATGAGCAGCTCTACAAACTGATTCGAGGAGAGGCAAACTAGCCTTGATGCCAAATAGCAGTTGGGATGGATAACTGCCCTCTGTCTTAGTCTGCTCCAGCTGCCCTAACAAAAGGCCACAGCCTGGATGGCTTAAAAAACAGAAGTTTATATAATCCCACCTTATCTGTAAACCCAGGAGAGAAAAAGGAACCCAGGGTCACCAGATCATGCTGGCACCCTGCTGTGCTGTATCAAGACAGCACAGAGGAGAGAGAAGACTTTCTTATGTCTCTAGCCCATAATATTAAAGCCCTACCCTGAAGACCTCATTTAACCTTAATTACCTCCTTACAGACCCTATTTCTAAATAAGGTCACACTTGGTGAGAAGAATTCAACATATGAATTCAGTCTGTAGCTCCTACTAAATGCCTGGAACCATCACAATACCAAGAAATACCTTTTAATCTGCAATAGATGAATCTTAATGGAAAAAGGAACAGGTCCCAGAGGCAAACCAGTGACTTCATATTTAAGATGACTAATGCTAAATAAAACCCTGGGCAGAAAATACATTTGGTACCAATTCTTTTTCTCTCCTCTCCTAAAACAACTGCCTTGACCACTGTAAAGTAGGCCCAGTTTGAGGACTGAGTTTCCTCTGTCACCAGGGTAAGAGCAAACCATTTGGTAGAATGAAGTTAAGGTTGAGAAGAATGACCATTAAGGGAAGAGATGATGCTGAGATCTAGAAGGAAACAAGGAGGTGGGACTCCAGGGAGAAAGCATTGACAGAAGGCTATAGAAAACAAAATAATAAAATTAGCTCAACTCGCCCCTGCTGGAAGAAACAGAAAGTGCTGCCATCACCATGCAGTGACTTCACACTTCAGAGATCCCTTACGAAAAACATGGGGCCAGCAGTTTTCTACCATCTTAGAAAATAATATAGACAGTCTTAACCTAAAGAAAATGCCAAATATGTGGCATTATTAACTAATTAGGTGGATTTTACCTAGACTATTTCTCCTAAGAAATGAGGAGGTTTTAAACTTAGGCATATTAATATAATTTTTCAAAAATTTACTTTTCATAGACCTTCTCTATAATTTGGGGATTTAGAAAATAGTAGCATATTAAATTTAATAAACATCACAAAGTAGAACAAAATATTTTACATTCAACAAAAGATACTTTACTATCCAAATGTCCTTAGGAAAAGAACTGATTATAAAACACATATAAATGTATAAGTTTGATGTGTTCTTAAAGCATGATAACCATATTTGTGCTATGGGAACACAATACTAATCTTGTTGTAAATGTCAGGGGCCATCATCATTTAAATAATACAAACACATTTTAGGGGCAACATTACTATGAGGAATATGTGCCTACAGTTTATCTCAAGAGAATCAGCTCTTACAAATTATTTCTAGCTTTTCAATAAGTATTACAAAGATGTAAGAAAACTTGTGTGGGATTACTGGATATGATTTAATATATCTTTTAATATTTTAACAATAAAAAAATCTCACACAAACCAGGAAAGCTATTCGACAGATATCTACACAACAAGTGAAAAATGCCTGTGTAGATCTGTCCTTAGGTCTAGTTCAAGTGTAAAGACTAGAGACGTGCAGGTGCTCCTACAAGGCTGGCTGGAGCCGCTCACCTGGTCCTTATGCACCTCCCTCATTCTCCACTCCTCTACAAACAAACGAAACTGTTCACCCCAATGTGGGGACCAAGAGACATTTTTAAATCTCAAAACTGCCCAAAACAGCTTAGACACAGTTCAGATATCGAGTTATCTTCTCCAAAATGACTACTCTGGACTCCCATATACAACCATCATTTAGTTGAAGGACTCAAGCAGTCCCCTCAACTCTTCATTTCTAAATAACACATTAAACCAACTTTTATCATTGACAAGAAAGTTTTCATAATAATGAGAACACAAACAAAATCCACAGAAGGAAAGGCACACAGTGACCAACAGCATCTCCTTAGGCATCTTAATTTTGCATTTAAGTGTGTTAATACAGAACATCTTCTCTTTGTGATAAACTGCAGAAGAAAATATGTGTTTACTTTTACATAAAATAGGGCCCAAATATATTTTGAATGTGAACATTAAAAATTTATTAACAAGTGATTCAGAAAAAATCTGGGTCAGAGGAAACCAGGAGGAGGAGAAAGGGGTGGAAGGACAAAGAAAGGGGTTCAGGGGTTTCTGGTCTGCTTTCCGATTAGAGGGAATCTCTCTGTAAAGGGCACACTACTAACAATAACAAACCCACTTTTCAAACATTCTTTTACATTATGGCGCCTCAAAATATTAGTATTTATTATTTGCTTGCTTTGCGGGGGGTGGGAAGTAAGGGGGGAATGAAGAGCATTCCAAGAGTGGTGAGTATGTTCTTTCCCCACTTACATGCCCCCAACCCTCAGCAGGTCCCACCTGCCCTCTTTGACCTCATATGACCTTGGGCATGTTTCCAGGAATAACCTTACTGTACAATTTGATAATTATCAGTTTATGTCTTTCTCTACTAAAATCATAAGTTCTTGAGGGCAAAAGATCAAACAATCTGTTTTGCTCTTTGTATGGTGAAAGCCTAGCAAAGTGCCGAATGCCTGACACGCAGTGAACATTTCCTACACAGATGAGTGGACAGAGGATGACCTGGAAAGGCTCCCCTTACTTACCTGAATATACGCAAAGGTTCTTTCAAACAGCAGAGGTTGCTTGATCTAAAACATGTAAATACCAAGCATACAAACATTATAAATATCACCAGGTTATAGAGACAATGGTATGAATTATGAGATATAAATTACTAATTCAGCTATGCTGGTTGTAAATCCAGATGTTACTAATTCAGGTTTATTTAAAATGGAATACACATTAAAAGTCTGCTTTGTTGAATCACAACATAGAATTTTTTTAAATGACTCATAATTTCTTAAGTTCAAAAGCCCTAAATTTTACTTGATATTCACTATAAGAAGTTCCTGAAGCGTAACATCTTGGTAACTGTCATTATTGTGATCCTACATGCACTACGCATGAACAAAGGGAAAAAATTTTACCAAACAAAATAACTGATCGCTTTAGGACTTTGTCAATTGAATGCATTTCTGCACGTTGACCCTGACATTGTAATGAATAAATGTAATCAAACATGCTGATATGATGTTGGCATTGATTTAAAAACAATTGGATTTTCTTCTACTGTAGCTGTTTGTATTATCAAGAATTTTAATGTATAATAAATTCTGTAACCATTAAAAATCCAAGGTCATTGATTTATGCCTTAATTCAGACATGCTGAGCTCTTCAAAATAAATGTTCCCAAGTAAAATGCACTGCAAACTGCAATTCTAACATAATACAAATGTTAAAATGTTAGCATCTTTCCCAAATATATTGTAGTGTATTAATTGTTGGTCTTGGTAATGTAGCTTATTAGTTTTGCATAATTTAAGTTTTAATTCATCGTTTAATTTTTAATTAAGTAGTTTTTTTTCAAGCTGTGCTTTCTGCTTAAATGTTAGTTAGCCACTAAACATACTATACATAAAACAATTCTATGGCATGAATATATGACATTGTCATATGTTACATAATTTCTCTATGATCTTAAATATGAAAACAATCATAACAGTTTATAAAACTAACAAACATTTTATTTTATCATTAATATTTAAATAACTTAAGCCCAGAGATAATGCTAAGGAAACTAAAGGCCTGACTATAAAAGTACAACCAGATCACTCCCTCTACAAAGCAGTCTTTTATATTTTAGTTTAAAAATAATGCAGCTTTTTGGAATATCATACTCATACTAAAAGCTAATTTGAATTTGAATTTTCTTTGAAAACTATTGGGACCTATACTGGCATTTGTGCCAAAGGATATATATTTTCCTTGTAAGCACACCAGAGGAAATATAACATTGCCCACGTAATATAACAGAAAATGAAAAAGCTAATGTGGATGGAGAAGAATCCAAGAAGGTTGGTGAGGGAAAAGCAAACTTGCCTGTCAAGTTATGAGTCTGGACAGAGGTCCAATTAAATCTTTAAAGTTATTATTACAGCAAGTGCTATACTGAAAGGCTCTAGTCTTTAGCCGCCTCTTAAGACGAACTTCTCCTAAGCAGCAATTAACAGTGTATTATGTCTTATCATTTGCAAACCTTTTTAACAGAAATTTTAAGCAAATTTTACCAAACTTTTATTATTTAATTCAATGTAATGTTTTCCAACTGTGCCTTCATTTGTTTTTTATGTCTTAAACAGCCTCAATATGATATAAGAAAAGAACACAGATAAAGGAAAGCTAAGGAGAAGGCTCTGTGATGATATAGCCGGCCTCCAAATTACCTGGCAACCATGTCCATGTTAGATTCTCATCACTGCCAGGAAGCAAGAACCTTCCTGACATACCCACTTCCACATTACTACCACACCACAAAACCTCTCACCACCACTACAAGGAGGGACATACAGACACAAGTATTTATATTTTCATGTTTGTTATTGTTTTTTGGTTGGAAACAGAACTGCTGAGAAAAGTTCCACAGAGGTTTTTTTTTTTTTTTTTGTAGAGACAGAGTCTGACTTTATGGCCCTCGGTAGAGTGCCGTGGCATCACACAGCTCACAGCAACCTCCAACTCCTGGGCTTAAGCGATTCTCTTGCCTCAGCCTCCCGAGTAGCTGGGACTACAGGCGCCTGCCACAACGCTCGGCTATTTTTTGGTTGCAGTTTGGCCAGGGCTGGGTTTAAACCCGCCACCCTGGGCATATGGGGCTGGCGCCTTACCGACTGAGCCACAGGCGCCGCCCACCACAGAGGGTTTTTCAGATCAATGGTTTCACAGCTACAAACAAAGCTGTAATATAGCAATTGTTCAAAATAAAACGGCTTTGTATCTAAATTTCCATTTTTTCCTAAATAACATTCTCAGCATTAGATCCAATGTCTGTGGCACCTACATTAAGAAGGAAATCTGGTTAAATCTCAGCGATTTTTCTCTGCAGGTTGGGAATCTTTCATGCTCCAAAATATGCATTTGTTCACTGTTGGATACAAGATCATAATGTTTAGAGAATAGGAAAAAAATACAAATTTTTTTTTTTTTAAGGAGAAGTGTGATTAAAAGACCACAAGAAGTAGAAGACCTCCCCTCACATCCACTCTCCCCACAGGGCTTGTGTGTCTTCACAACTTTCCCAGACCACCCGAGAGCCTATGTGTTCTCACTCTTGTAGATGTGCCCACAAGGACCACAAAATCACTGGATCTTGAAGTCACCTGAGTCATACCCTACAGTGCTCCATTCCCCTCGACACTTCTCACCCACAAAGCAAAAGCTTCAAGCAGCTGGGAAAGGGCAGTAAATACTCTTAGCCAGGGCAGGGGGGTGGGAATAGGGTAGCAAGACATACTGCTTCATGCAGGGGTGGAGACAAACCCCATCTCTAGGGAGAGGGAAGAAACCCCCCAACCCCCCCGCTCTAGAACACAAGAAAAGATCCACTACCACTAGGAGAACATAAGAAAACACTCCCCCAACCCCTGGGTAAAGGACAGGAAATGATCTTGTGTCCAGGAACTTAAATGAGAGATCAGTTAGTGCTGGGGGAAAAGCAGGAAACTCCTGCCCAAGACCAACATAGATACAAGGCCAAAAATACTTGCAATGAAGAAAAGGTGCAGGAACTCTGAAAAAGCCCTACCCAACAAGGTGCGGCACTCAAGGCCTGCCAGACACTATAGGAAAATCACACATCAGAGGACTTCCCTACTTCACCCTGAGCCTAGCACAGCAGCCCCCAATAACTATTTAACCTGGGGGAAGATCATGGGTACAGTAGAAAACAGCTCTGTGAAACAGACATGCAGGGCCTGCTGGAAGCTGAGTTCACACAGAAAAATCTGTAGAACAGCGGTTCTCAACCTGTGGGTCACGACCCTGTTGTTCAATTTGTAACAACGCAGCAGTTAGGAAGGTTGAGAACCACCGCTCTAGAACATCATATCATAACATAATCAAAAGGCAAAAGAAGCCACTGCTAAGCAGTTGAAGCCTATAGTTTGCTGAAAGTAAATAACAGTTAAACCCCAACATAGCTCAATACCTGGACTAGATTGAATGGAGGCCCCATACTAATGTAATGGCCTTGACTGAAGAAGAGGCGTGCCATTACTGGGTATAATTATTTAATTTAGGCTCTACTGCTCTATAGGTGATGTCAAACATTCAATCAGAAATTACAAAACAAAAAACAGCAAAATAAAATTATAGATTTCCACTAAAGCAGAGGTCATAGAGAATGTTATAGCTTTAAATGCTTAAATTATTTAAAAATGCAAAAAAGTCTAAAATAATCTTAATTGTTATAACTTTAAATCAAGGGTCCTCAACTTTTTAAACAGGGGGCCAGTTAACTGTCCCTCAGATTGTTGGAGGGTCGGACTATAGTTTGAAAAAGAAACTATGAACAAATTCCTATGCACAAAGCACATATCTTATTTTGAAGTAAAAAAACAAAACAGGAACAAATACAATCACATCGCCTCCTGTGGCCCACGGGCCGTAGTTTGAGGGTCCCTGCTAAATGCTTAAATTATTTTTTCAAAAAAAGGTCTAAAGTAATCCTTAGATTAGGACTGATTCCAAATTCGATCCTGAGGAACTGGGAAAAGAACATCAAATTAACAAAGTAAGAGGAAGGAAAGAGATAATAAAGATAAGAGTAGAAATCAATAAAAATTAAAATGAACAAATAGAGAAAAATCAATGAAGCCAAAAGCTAATTATTTGAAAAGACTGATAAAACTGGCAAAATTTTTAGGTAAAGTGAACAGAAACTACAAAATGCTATGAAAATAAAAGAGAATATTGTAACAATCTGCTGTTTAAAGAATGAGAAAACAATAGGATAAAGAATATAACCCTATAAAGAGACTAACTCGCTCAATGATCAAATTAAAGTTTAAGAAAATTCTTGATTTTAGTAAAAATGTTCAGCTTCTGATCCTGAAATACAAGTGTGAACAAAACAATACTGGTTTTTAAAATTGTTTTCACAGATATCTTAAGAGTTGAACAAGTACAAATATAATTTTTAATTATGACATTTCTCTTCAATATATAACAATGAACTAAAAAACAGCTCTAGCTGAAACTAAGAGTTTGATATAAATAAATATCAAAACATCCTACTCTGATTGGGTGAGCAAAGTAAGTAATGACTACCACTTTGATAACCATTTGGCAATAGATAAAAAATATTAATGAAATGCTAGCTAAAATTAATAGAAGCC
Organism: Nycticebus coucang; assembly: GCF_027406575.1. NCBI lineage: Eukaryota > Metazoa > Chordata > Mammalia > Primates > Lorisidae > Nycticebus > Nycticebus coucang. The sequence continues at coordinate 67,980,139 of NC_069798.1, read as the reverse complement.
CTAATTTTGGAAGCCACTTTGTCCTATAAATGTCAGTATGACATTACCTTATGCCCCATTTTTTCAACTGCCAATAAAAATTACAACTACTTCAAATCTCAAGGTTATAAATGCTTTCCCCAACATTCTTTCTAATTTTAAAAATCATAATACATAACATCATAATGGCTATAAGGCAAAGTTTTAAACCTCTTCACATAGATAATGAACAAAAAACCCTGATCATGCTGGATAACATTTTCCCGAATTGTTTTCTCTTTTATTTCTAATTGAGGTACATTGTATTAATTGTTGTAGTATTAAATATCCCTTAAATTTCAAGATATTATGTAGTTATTTTTCTTCTAACCTTGTTCCTTTTATAAATTCAATCATATATACGGGTCCTTTATTAAGAGACTATGGCATATAAAATTTCTCTTAAATAATACAGGCCACATAATATAACCATTTATGTCATTACAGAATGAGAAACTTTTCAGTTTTAGCATAACAAAATGGTACTTCTGTGAACAAATATTGATACAAGATATATCACAAGTGTCTGACAGACAAACAGCTTGTTTTTCAGAGGTAAACTAGGCAAAAATTCCACACAGCCAGGTTAGGTTTTCAGCGGTACCTCCTCTTGGTGCCTATCTCCACATCCCTCTAAGCTGCGCTCACAGCTTGGTGCCCACTGTCCTCACAGTGACATCTGGATGAGGTTCCCACTATGGCAGCATCCCACCTGGGCCCACTTAGGCTGAACCTGTCCTGCCCTATCTCTCAAGCCCCCAGCTGTTATCTGCCATCACAACCTACAAATACCACATCTCTGAAAAGCTAAAGAATATTAAGGTCAGAACAACATAAGGATTTATGCTTCCTGTGTAAGACATTTTCCTTTTGACATGGGCAACTTTAGCTCCTGAGGCAACCCAGTGGAAAGGAAATCCTGAAGTGGAAGCTTTCAATTCTCTCAAATCTTACAATAAATGATTTGATTAAATGGCAACACTGCTTAGAGATTTCTAAAACACAATACTATCATCCTCAACACACGAGCACAAATGGTGAGTGTATAAAGCATCAGAACGAGAACCAAGAGACTGGCCAGTTGCTTTACACTGCCAGTCAGTAAGTAGGTTATTTCCGGAAACACAATGCAAGGGAGTGAGATGATAATTCAATGATTCTTCCCAAGCTAAAGATAACAAGAATATGCTACCAAATAATGATATAGAATGCCTTATAAAAACTTACCAAAAACTGAGGGGAGAGAAGGGAGTAGGATGGCTGCAGGGAGGGTGATGCAGGGAGGGTGATGGGTGGGACCACACCTACAGTGCATCTTACAAGGGTATATGTGAAATTTACTAAATGTAGAATATAAATGTCTTAACACAATAACTAAGAAAATGCCATGAAGGCTATATTAACCAGTTTGATGAAAATATTTCAAATTGTATATAAAACCAAGCACATTATACCCCCTAAAAAGGAAAAAAAAAAGACACCTGAATGAGTCAAAAAAAAAAAAAGTTACCAAAATTCATACATTCTCGGACATGACACAAGGACACATGACACATATTTCTATATAGTAGAAATTAACTGGTGAAAACTAAAATTTTTTTCAAGTATAATTTATAATAAGACCAAGAAAAATGAAATTCAATATAAATCAAATAAAATATGTACAAGATCTAAATGAATAAAACTAGAAAATACTGATGAAATAAAATTTGTAAATGTAGAGATATACCACATTCATGGATTGAAAAACAGTATTGTTAACATGTCAGTTCTCTCTAAACAATGAGTCCCACAGACTCATAGCAAAAAATAACTAAATATCCACATACACAAAAAAGTTACAATCCATGTTTAACACAATATTTAAAAAATAAACTCAAGATAGATCCCAGTCTTAAGGTCAAACCTAAAATAATATGGTATTTGCATACCATGGAGTACTACTCGGCCATTTAAAAATAATGGTGATCTCGTATCTTTTGTAACAAACTAGATAGACAAATTAAGTATCATAAGATTAGAAAAACAAACACCACATGATGCAATACTAATTGGAAATTTTTTTTAGAAATTTTTTTAAAAATATTTTTTAATTTTTTTTTTTTTTAACTGCAAGAAAATCTGCATGACCTTACGTTTAGCAGTGAGTTTTTGGATCTAAAAGCACAAATGATAAATGAAAAATTGATAAATTGGACTTCACCAAATTTAAGTCTCTCTGCTCCTCCAGTGACACTAACAGAAACAGCAAGCCACAGATGGAAAGAAAATGTTTGTAAAATACATATTTGATAAATAATTTGTATTATAATATATTAATAACATTATAAATTTAAGAAAATGAACTGAATTAAAAATTGAGCAAAAGATTTAACACTTCACCAAAGGCAAACAAGCACATGAAAAGATGCTCAATATAATTTGTCTCTAATGAAATACAAATCAAAGCCACAATGAGATACTACTGCAGACACAGTACAGCACCTATGACTAAAAATCGGTCAATACAAAGTATGCATGGGGATGGAAGTAACTAGAGCTTTCATACATTCTGGGGGTAATTTAGCATAACAGAGGCATGTGGAAAACAGCTTAGCAGTTTATATGTAGTCAAATACCACAGAACCCTCCAGCACATTCCAAGATATTTACAAGTTCAAATTTTATATCAGCTTAATTTATAATCTCCAAACACTAAAAAAAAGGTTAAAGTTTCTCAACTTGGGAATGCTTAAAAAAAAAAGTGGTACATCCATACCATGGCATCCAGTTCAGAAATAAAAAGGAATAAACTATTGATACACACAGCAACATTCAACTTGTGAATTTCAAATGTATCATGCCAGGTTTTCTCAACCTTGCCACTGACATTCTAGGCCAGATGAGTGTTCACTGCAGTAGCTGCCCAGTGCAGAAAGTTTAGCAGCATCCCTGGCTACCATCCACTAGATGCCAACAACAAAACTCTCCCCCATCCCAGTTATGGCAACCAAAAAAGTATCTAGATGCCAAATATCCCCTATGGGGCAGAATCGCCCCCAGATGAGAACAACTGCATTACACTACACTACATGAAATAAGCCAGACCTGAAACTATGATTCCAGTATATGACTTTCTGCTATATCTACAGGGTTTCGTGGTTGTCAGGGACTACTGTTAAGGCAGGACTGACGATAAGAAGCATGGTGGCATCTTTAGGGACAATGAAGTACCCTAGATAACAATGGTTTGGTGATTATAAGGCTACAGAAATTTGTCAAGCCCTGCGGATTATACATAAAACTCAGAGAATTTTTATTATATATAAATTATTTAAAAGAATGAAGAAAAATGTATATTTTATTGAAATTATAATTTTGATACTTGGAAAAATGTCACCAACTCTAAAGTCAACTTTGAAGGTCAATGTCAATAAAAAGTACTCTACAGAAATATTAATATGTCTAGCTTACAGGATGAGTAAACAAATTTAAATTCTCAGGGAAGACAATAAGGCAAAATACAAAACAAACAGATTACATAATCCCAATCCAACAGTGGTTTCTTCATTTGTGCTTTTTGTATGCCAAGAGATGAAAGGAAACAAGATAGAAATGCTTTTGAAATTACCAATATCAATATTTTTTAGTTACAAGAACATTTATTTTGTCAGAAAAACCATTTTTTAGTTAAATTCTTATTTCTATTCTTATTTCTTATACTGATAATGTCAATGTGAATCCCTAGTTGTTATTTTCTTTTTGGTATGATAGATAAAATGTTCTAACATGAGATTACAGGAATGATATCACAATCTGTAAAAACACTAAAAACCACTGAGTCATATACTTTAAATAGGCAAACTTTGTGGTATATAAATTTCACCTCAGAAAAGAAGATTAAAAATATCATACTTGATATTAATCTACATTGCCAAGTTTGCAATTTTGGTATCCACCTGAATTCAGTCGTTGTAGGTGGAAGTGCAGCCTGATTAAATCACAGACATTTCCTAAGAGAGATAATAGATACGCCCATATAACTGGAAGATAAGACAGAAGGGTATCCATTCACAATAGACTATCTACTTCCACCCATTGATAGTCCAGAAATTTGTCCAAGCTAATGACTCTAAGCGTCTCTTTAAGCTCACCCTCCATCTTCTTCTAACTTTCACTATACAAGGTTACTGCTAAGTCATAGGAAATTCACCGTGGAGCTGAAATGCTCTCATTCATATTTGTTAGTCACCTATATCTAACATACCCACAGAGGTATCTTGCACCGTGCATTTCATATCTCATGATGCCTCAATGTTTGCCACATAGTGTTATTTTCACTAGTTAGCACATGGAGCTTTGAAATCTGTAACAGAGATAGAAACTCCTAGTGAATCTGTTCTCCAGGGCAATCACCCCTTTATGAACTAATGTTATGACTTCCAAGAGTATAACTATGATCAAACTATAGTTAGCAAATAAAAACTGAGAAGTCATATGAAATGTTGTATTCCACAGAGATACAAAGTATTTTCAAAAAAATTTTCTGATGATCTTTTAAAAAACATTTTATTAAGAACTTATAAAAGTACAGGTCAGTTCTATTACCCTTTTAATTTTTTTAAAAGGCTGATCTTTTAAATTCAGAAGAATAATGTATGTTTAAAGTATTCTATAATTACTATAAAAGTATTAATTAACAGTAGTAAGAAGAATAAGTTATCTGGGCACTATAAATATAAGGTAAAAATATCATTTTCATGGCATTCTTGAAACCATATAATGTTAGGTGGGTCATAACATTAGTACTTTTCTTTGAAAACCTTATAATTACTAATCTTTTTAATTTTTAAGCTGAGTATTGACTTTGTAATAAATGAGTGCAAGTTAAATCCCAAATACGAAATAGTTTGAGTTATACTGACCATTAGAACTAATGTACAGAGAGACGCATAGATATTACTTTAAGAGCGGCTTGAATTATCTTTCTGTTTAATGCTTATATAATGCTATAATTTTTCATATGGTAAAAAAACACATATAACTCACTATTTCTACCTGGTTTCCAGACTATTCAAGGATAACACAATGAATCTGGTCACTCAGGTGCTCCCCTTTCAAGCAAACCTTTCCCTAGCCACCCACCCACTTGGCACAGCCGCGGCCTCAGCCAGCACTCCCTGCTCCCTGCTAGCCACCCACCCACTTGGCACAGGCGCAGCCTCAGCCAGCACTCCCCGCTCCCTGCTCACGCTGCCCTCTTCTCCCTCAGCACTGAGCAGCACTCCTATGCCACACAGTGTCTCCTACTCAGTGTCCATACCCCCATTAGACTGCAAATTCCTCAGAGCTCACATTCTGTCTGTTTTGTTCACTGCTGCATCCCAGCATCCAGAACAGTCCTGGTAACTAATACGTCCTTGAAAATTATTTGTTAAATGAAGTATTTTACACAATTCTGTACCATGCATAATATAGTATTATATAAATTGTCACTTTCTTGACAATTGACGTTGAAAATTAGAATATTAAGATGTCTGAGTTTAAAAAAATTTAACACTTTATCAGGAAGACATCAACAATGTAATGACTACAGCATCAGAAACAATGGTTTGCACCACTTTCAGTAAAAGGATGACGACACATTGTGCAGAACACTCAATTCCATGTTAATAACTTACTTTTACATCGCAAATAAGGAAGAGCCATCACAGCTCTTTAATAAAGCAAACAGAATGAGCCATGGGCTTTATACCTTGCAACAATGTAGAGGACAAGAGAACGTGAAGGATGCCTAGAATAAAAGAAAACAGAGGAAGGACCTGGACAATAGCCTAGACCTTGGGCAAGAGCAGAGGGGATGGTGAGATGGGAAGAAAATGCTACAGGTAACAGATAAAATCCTCACAGTGGGGGTGAACAGGAGCACCAGGAGTTACAGGGGTCAAGTTTCTACCTTTGGAGTCGGTGACACACAGGTGTAACCTGGGAAACATGGAAGACAAAGATTTTGAAAAAAAAAGATAATAGTTTTGGTCTGTGTATTCACTTGGAGGAGAACAAAGAAAGTTAAGGGAGAGAGTTCTATACTTACATTGCCCAGAAAGAAAGTTCATGGATGTAGACGTGATGGGGGAACCAAAGTTAGAAAGAGAAAACAAAACTTAAAGAAATAAAAGGAAGACTAATCTCACCCACACAGTGATTGGAAGGTGGCTTATTATTCGTGTCTATAGCATCTATACTTTTATATGACCAACTTAATTGAAGACTTAAAAATTGTTTTTTATGGTGGCACCCGTAGCTCAGTGGGTAGGACGCCGGCCACATACAGCAAGGCTGGCAATTCAAACCTGGCCCGGGCCTGCTAAAACAATGACAACTGCAACAACAACAAAAAAAAAATAGCTGGGTGTTGTGGCAGGTGCCTGTGGTCCCAGCTACATGGGAGGCTCAGGCAAGAGAATTGCTTAAGCCCAAGAGTTTAAGGTTGACACCAGGGCACTCTAACCAGTCTGATAGCTTGAGACTGCCTCAGAAAAAAAAAAAAAAAATTTGTTTTCACTTATTAAGTACCTATCATGTACCAATGTTGATATTAATCTACATTGACAGGCACTGTTCAAGGTGCCTTGTGAAACCCATGAACACTCAAAACTCCAAGATCTCTGCTGGAAGAAGAGCTACTAACAACAAAAGTAAACAGTAATAAACAGCACAAAGTACACAGTGCTGGAGGAAGGTAAAGCAGAAGGGACCAGGACACAAAGGTGAGACTGTGGGTGGACCGGCCAGGTGTCAGGGACAAGGACATCTGCACGGATCCCGGAGGAGAAGGACTCAAATAGCTTCAAGGATGGAGAAAATGGTGTTGAGCATCAAGTGCTAGAGGAAACCACCTGCAGAGATAGCACGCTCTACGGAGTCAAGGGGTAGAAGGAGCACACCAGAGAGCAGGCAGTGCGGCGGGGAGTCCAGGGAGGGCAGTCAGAGGGGTCAGGGCCACTGGAAGAAGAACGGAGGGGAGTCCAGGGAGGGCAGTTTGACAGGTCAGGGCCACTGGAAGGAGTGTGGCGGGGAGTCCAGGGAGGGCAGTCTGATGGGTCAGGGCCACTGGAAGGAGTGTGGTGGGAGTCCAGGGAGGGCAGTCAGAGGGGTCCAGGGCCACTGGAAGGAGTGAGGCAGGGAGTCCAGGTACAGCAGTCAGAGGGTGAGGGCCACCAATCCAAACACCCTGGAGAGCTGCAGAACACCTATGGTCTCCAGTGTTCTCAGAACACAGCAGGGAATCCCCACCCCATGCTTGATCATGGGAGTGACAAGGCCTGACAGGAATTAAGATAGCTACAGAGTTGAGAATGGATTACAGCAGGTGAGCAATGGAGGCTGGAGACCCGCTGGATACCATAGCAGCAAACCAGGAGCGGGACGAGGGTGCCAGGACAGGGATGCAGTGGAGACAGCAAGAAGCAGGAGGCTGAACTACCTGGAAGGTAAAGATGACCTCATCTCTTCACATGGGTTTTTCAGTACGACTTATTAATTTCAATTCTGAAATCCTCCTAACGCCACAATAACACAATACATTACTCTCCATATTCTTGATAAAATAGACAATGTTAATAGTGATCATAATCTTTCCCGTGTGTATAATAATAATAATAATAATCTTTCATTTCTTTCACCTTTGAAATTGTGACTTTTTATATTACAAATACCTAACATGAAGGAAAAAAGCCAACAAAAAAATTCTATGGCTATGACAACTTCAGAGTTATTTTTACAGTGAAAAGTATATGATTACTGCCACATTGTTTTTTAAGCTTAAAACAAACAAACAAACAAACAAAAAAACAGAAAAAAGGGCAGCACCTGTGGCTCAAAGGAGTAGGGTGACGGCCCCATATACCGGAGGTGGCGGGTTCAAACCCGGCCCTGGCCAAAAAACTGAAAAAAAAAAAAAAAAAAAAAAAAAAACAATGAATCATTTTAAATTATTTTTTTCTCAATATCCCAATTTATGAACTGGCAAGGAAAATGTAGGTTCATACATTTATATTTGAGCATATTTGCTCCAAAGACCATAAAGATGACAAGATGAGTCACCATCTGCGGAGTTCTAATATGTCTGTGGGAGATGTCTCTGAAAATTTCAAATGGTAAAATTACTAGATAACTTAAGCTAAAATTCACTTTAAGATAACTCATCAAACTAAGCTGTGCCATTCATAGATGCTTCCTACAGTTACTAGCACCTAGCCCTTAGTCTTCCATGAAGTATGATAAACTAAGCCCATTCAAATTATTTATTGCAGTTCAAATTGTTATGCAAAAATAATTCAGTTTACAATAACATACTCAGTTTATTATATGTGATTTCGTAAGAAAACTCTCTTTAGAGAACAAAATTCCCTACTGTATTGTGCTAATAACTGAAAGTGACACAGAGCATTTGGGAATACTAGACAGTAGATATGAAATAAGGAAAATTTATACAGATCACTTTAATATAATAATTCATAAGTATTCATCTTTTAAAAAAATATACCGTAAGAATTGATCAATAAAATATTAGCAAAGTCGTATATTTAACTTTTGAAATTTAATCTAAGAAATAAAATATAAGGAAAAAGAATGCTTTCTGTTAAGGTGCTTTTTAAATTACAAATTACAGAAGTATATATAGATTTCCCAATATCTTTGGGGGAGGAAAAAATAACAGTCCTTCCTTTTTCCTTTTGGAAAATGTGGACAATTCTAAAAACATCTACAAAACTCATGTACTATTAATGTATGGGTCTCAAAAATAATTATTCACCATCTTTTATAATCCAGACATTACGAAAACTCATTAAAAGCAGGAAACCAAGTTTTGAACAAACTAGTACATGTGGTATCACAGAAAATGTTATAGTACTAACCACCACAGTTCTATGATTTCCACTACGAAAATATCAAAGCAAAATAGCTGTCAAAGGCATAAATTAAATCAATTTCAAATTGAACAGAAAATTATTTCCTATTTTCCAAAGGCACTGATTTGGAGTGATCTTAAACCTCTGGAAAAGAATTCCTCAATTTTCAAAAATTCTGAAGCCTAATTACAAGTAATTATAGCTTTTCATTTTCAACATGATGAAATAATTTGATTCTTTTTACAAGAGGTCTGGTTTAGCTCAAAATAGACAAGTGCTTCTGCACTGAGTTAGTACACAAAGACAATAAGGATCATTCTCAACAGAAAATCAGGGCTACACACTGCCCATAAATCATAAATGCTGCGTTCAAGCAAAAAAACACTTTGTATGTTCCACAAACGCAATTCATTCATTCAAAGAAGCGAGACAAAGCAAACAGCCCACCATTAGGCATGGCTTTAAAATAAGAACAGTATGAGGGAGAAGAAAAAAAATATTGCATAGTTATCTCAAAATTCACATATAATGTGCTTTTCAGAGAGAAAGAAAAATTCAAACCTTTCTGATACTCTGTTCAAAGAAACCAAACACAAACCACCCAACCCACAGAAAATGATAGCTAATGTTTGTTTTAAATGTTAATACCAGGTCTAATGGTTAGTTGTTCCAGAATAATCCTATTTCTCTGAGAAAAGAAATGAACCCTATAAACTATAAAAGATATTCCTAATTACAAAAAAAATTATAAAAGAATAAACTAATCAAAAACGTAAGTCTCTGCCATATACACTTTTATCCTGGAAAATTTGCAATGCTGCACATTTTTCCACCTTTTCCTTTATAAAGTGCCTTTTGCTGATGACTCACATTTCCAGTGATTTGTTATATGCTATTAGAACAAAACCTCCATAAAACTGCTTTCCACCCTGACCTCACACACCTGGTTACAATTACATCTTCAGAAAGCTAAACCAAGAGTTTAGCAAGGACATGCTAACAAAAGCTAACCAATCAACAGGCAGAAACAAACGTCAGCGCCAGCAGCAGACACCCGAAGTCTGACAAAGAATCTATCTTGCGTCCCCAAAAGTGTGTGTACACACAGTACACACAGACACACTCCCCCAGCAGACCACACGCATCCACACAGCACATATTAGACCACAGTCATCCAGGTGCAAAATGCTCCTGTTAGCGCGAAAGTTTATTACACCAATCCATGAGAGATTTTTCTAGTAAATGCCCCTAAAAATGAGACTGAATTTGTCTTTAAAACTGTCAGCCAAAAAAGAAAACAAACTACAGATAGAAAAATAAGGCAGCCATTGAAATACATGAATGTACCTTACCATATTATAATAAAGTCCTTACATGACATCAAATAAGAAAATTGACTTGGCTAGAGTCCAAGATGGAATCACAACAACCAAATTCTCAGTTGCAGTATGTTTTGACCAAAAAAAAAAAAGAAAGAGTCTTTGATCATTTCCACGTATCAGCCACAAGCACCTTATAGAAGTGAGCTAGCCTGGAAACACTGAACTACGGCTCTGTGACCACACCAAAAATATGAACCATTTACCATATTTAGAATAAACATGATCTAGATGGCACTACTCTGAAGCTAAAGTGACAACCATGCCGCAAGAATGCTGTATGAAAAGGAGGGAGTCTTAGTGCACCGTTCTGCTGAAATCTACAGACCACTCATCCTCAACTTGATCTTCTTACCACACCTCTCTCTGGGAAGAGCTGGATCAATCGGTCCACCAGGCAATTAAATACTTTGTGTAAAGCTAACCATCACATCTAGAAATTGTTAATGCAACTGACTACCTAATAATCAAGAATGCCCACAAGTTAAAGTACATTTTTCGGTTTACCATCCCCTTCCCATCTTTTTTCAAAAAGCATTAATGCTGCAATCCCTAATATAATGAACTTGAGAAGAATATTTTCAGAATTTAAACCATCTGTATTAATTATAGAGGATTCCTAATCCTAGATGTATCTCTTCTTAGTATCTGTGGCCATAAAATAAGCGCAAATACTTTCATCATCTATGATGATACGAAGTTCTTATAACGGAAAGCCTTTCTATATCCTTGGAATACATATGCAAGACGTACTCTTCTGAATGTCTGTGTTTTTAAGTCAACCATATGATGCTAAAGCAGTAAGAAATATCATTAACTGATTCTCACCTACAAGAAAAAATTATAAACTAGGAAATTTCAAAGCCTATCACATATATGGTGTTGATACATCTCACCACAGAAAGGGGGACTCCCGTCTGACAAAGCATGAAGAGGTTCTATTTAGGAAAGGATCTCCAGTGGGGTTATTCCTCTGATAGCATATGCCATGCACACGTTTCTTCAGAACATATCTAATAACGTAAAGATAACATAACACAAATCTAAATTCTACGATAAAACATATCAAACACATGAAAATTTCAGAATTTAAATATCTAGGGGAAAAGTCTATGTTTCATTAATCAATGCTCTACTGTCAATGTGCAATGAATTTACACCTGTTAAAAATATTTTAATTGCATTTAGGCCATGACTAGCTGAAACCACTAAAAACGGGAAGCACTGAAAATCTCTGTTTTGATTTTAAATCTCCAGTATTGACAATAAACGAGCAAAATTATTTTTGTTTTTGCATGTTTAACTTAAAATGATGATGTTAATACATTGCAAATGGATTTTTTTTATTAGTTTTAGAAAGGCCAGGAAGATGGGGTAAATACTAAGAGATATAGTTTCAGCCTTCAGATTCTTTTCAAAACTATGACTCTAAGAAAAATATTATATCTTCTCAATTTTACTTTGAGCCTTCTTTCAAATAAACTGTCATCCTTGCCACATTTGCAAAAAAAGTGGGGGGGGGATCATATCACATTGTCAAAGCAAATAAACTGCATATAATACCCTTTCAATCTCTGTAACTACTAAAAATCTATGTGTTCATCAGTCTTCTGGAGAATTCCTTGTTGTCATGAGAAACTCCCTTCACTTTTACCCCTTAATTTTCTGACTTTTCCATCAATAGTAAAAATTTAAATGAGAAAGATATGTTGAAAGATTTGTTTGAAAAGAATACTTCTATTCACTCTGTACATGCTAATATTAAAGGTAAGAGAAATGGGACTCGTGTGGATCAGATTACATCTAAAATATTGGGCCAACCTAAGAAGCGAGGGTACTAGAAAAAACAAACACCTCCTCGGGGGGATGAAAGCATAAAGAGCTAAAAACCATGCCAATTCAAGAGCCCCTGAGAGAATTACAGATGTCCCACCCAAAAACAGACAACTCTGAGGTTAGCGTGAATGATCACAATTCCAAGTATTAAAAAGATTATCTTTCACAAGAAGAATAATGTTTGTTCTGTGTGATTCCTAAGTGTACACACCAAAAGATATATGATTGGGAGATGGAAAGAAGCAAATTTCTGTGAGTAAAAACTTCATGAGAAATCATCAAAAAATAGAATGGACTGCCTTAAGGGGTAATAAATTCCCTATCTAGCAGAAATAACACAGATATTTGAGGATATGAACCAGAGATTATACAACCATTAAAAGAAACCTGTGTGATCTCTGACAAACCTTCTAATTCTTTATCAATGCATGCAATAACCAAGTACTTTCTGAATGCCCACTACCTACCCACAACTGTGCTAGAGACACAAATGAGAACTAGACCCCTTCCTGAACAAAGGCATTCACTCACTGAAAAAATACATACACTAGTAAGGTAACAGAATCATGTTGCCCAAGTGTATTTGGAAACACACTAAAACATCTCAATGTAAATACCGGGTAGGTAAAAATTATACAGGCCTAAAGCTCAGACAGGAAGGCAGGACCATATCACTAGGATTTCAGGATTAGTCATTTCTAGATGATTGAGTCTTATTTAAAACTAGCACTAGAATGAACACTTTCTGTATCCTTGGCTCTAGTACAATATTTAGTTGATTAATTAATAAAGTAATTAAAAACACTATTCTTTTAGCCAACAATAAAAGTAAATATAGTTTTTTTTACTGACTGATTCCCCACATGGATTACTTCCCCATTTACTAGTCTATTATTCTCCTTAACTTGTGATCTATGATGCCACGGCACTCTACCAAGGGCGACAAAGTGAGACTCTGTCTCAGAAAAACAACAACAGACCCCTCCCCACTTTCTTCTAGCTTTTAATAGAATTTAAATGATATGGCTTCCTCATTATAATCATTATTTTGAGCAACATAGGAACTTTACCATCATTTCTGGTTTGTACAAAAAGATGAGATACCTGCTCCCACCTCGTTTCCTACTATATGTGTAATCCACATTGCTCTAATTATTGTTATTGCTGGAATCCTTTGCCTCTTGATTTCGTGCCATGCAAGAATAGTTCCTTGTCTCCCCTTATTTAGATGCCCCTAGCACTTAGGTAAAAAAAAAAAAAAAAAGTAAATATAGTTTTTTTTTACTGACTGATTCCCCACATGGATTACTTCCCCATTTACTAGTCTATTATTCTCCTTAACTTGTCTAAACATGCTTCAAAATTCTATACTCAACATGTCTCAGTGGGCACATTTTACTACAGAGCATACAAATAAAGCACCAATAAAACCTGGTAACACTTCTAAAAAATATATTCCTATACTCACCTTATCGTATATATTTTGTAAATATATACAATATTTATATCTATAGTATTCTATAGTCACCTAATCACCCACTCACAGTAGTAACTTTCTATTCTGCTTAACATTTGGAAAACTGTACATCATATTTAAGCCAAATTTCTTTTTTTTTAAGCCAAATTTCTTAAATAATGAAATTCATGTCAGTTTAACGTGCTCAAGAGCTAATTTGGAAGTAGGTAATTTGGACCAACTTTCACACTGAGAACAGCTAAAAACTACTTTCTGAATGCCCAACTGAAGAAACATGGGAAAATGTAGGATTGACAGTAACAAAAAAAGTGGGAAATTATATAGCCAAGAATCTTGGCAAAATCAAAGAGGACCATGAAAATAAACGCCATGAAGATAAACTGGCATTGGGAATGGTTGTGTTCCCAGAGTATTGCCAGACAGAAGACAGCCAGCAGGTTGAGTGGTACCTCTGAGGGCTGCCAGGGGATAGGCAGGCAGAACCAGGAGTCACATGCCTGCCACAGAATACGGGCTGGTAAGGAAAGGGCAGAGAAGAGTCCAATCTGCATGAGATTGAGACCCAAGGAACTGTCCTCTAAGAGGAAGAAAAAAAAAAAAAAAAAACAGAAATGATGGGCTCTCAGTCCCACAGCAGCCCAGCTTCCAACTGTACTAATACGTGCAATAAAACTGAAATGATCCCAGACTGCTAGTGCTCCCAACTTCTGTAGTAACCATAGAAATTACTATAAATCCTTACTGGAAGAAGATTCCAAGCTATCACTATAAGGATTCTGCTAATAAAATGCCCAGTTCTACATCCACCAAACACATCATTCAAAATTAAGCTGGGGGGTTGACTATCAGACAAATAAAACACTCATTACCCCAGGTATACACTATCAAAATACCAGAGAGTATTTTTTAGCCAGAAAGAATTCTACCACAAATACATAAAAGATATAGAAGAGATAAATATATATATGATAAAATTAAAGTAATATTACCTGCATAAAATAATAGTCTCAGCTCCATAGTACCAAAATCTCTAAGATAAAAAGGGGTGATGGAAGGTGAAAAAGAAGGAGGAGGAGGAGGCCTGTCCCTTGCTCAGTCATTGCTCACCCACGTGTTAGGAGGGCAACTGTATAGTCCATTTTGCTGAACTATGAAGAAGCCCAGGAGCCAGTTTCCTGGACAAAGTAATAATCTATCAGATTATGCCATGGGTCCTCATGAGTGTTGGTGGCTTGGAAAAACATCCAAGAGACATAGTAACTCATTCTTTGACAAAATGCTGTTATCACACACCCCTGGTGGCAAAGAGGACGACATTGTATGGGAAACACGGGCCTTTAAAAATGGAAGTTGAAAACTGATCCAGAAGTGCAGAAACGTGAATAAAAAGAGAAGTTTCAGGAATACATTTTTACTTGTATATTTTCTTTTTATGTATGCATAAAATACACTTATAAGCAATGCAATTAAATATAGATAATTAAAAATAATAAGAAAATAAAAACAATAAGGCTTAAGTCTATAAATGTCTACAGGTTTGAAAGGTCTACAGAATTAAATGCTCGCTTACAATGATTAGCACTGGTAAAGAAACAAGGTTGGATTAAAGTGTTCAAGATTCTTGAATTTTCTAAAAGAAGGTAAAAATGCCACTTAATATTAATGTTTAATATGTCAAGTTTTGTTGTTATCACTAGGCTGACTATTAAAACAAAAAAGGATATATAACTTCAACATTAATAGGAGTTAAGGGGACCAAAATAATAATAATAAAAACTATACAAAAAAGGCAAGAAAGAAAAGAACAGAGAAGAAAGAAAGCTGTGTCTCTACTTTATTTACACTCTGCTTTATGGTACATGTATTTTGTTTGTCCCAATTTCCCATATTAAACATATATCTTTGTGTTCTTCCCAATATCTGGAACATAGAAAAAGTACATTCATTCATTCACCAAAAAACAGTGAATGAATGCCCCTACACAGGAGCGTCCTGCTTAAGAGATTAAGGATACAAAAATATACAAAGACCCTGCTGGCTCCTAGGGAAGCTACATTCAAGTGGGAGGAATCAAGAATACAGAAGGAAATAAATATCGAAGTGCTTTTTAGGTGAGTGGCAATATAAAGAAAACTAAGTAAGTAATGAGTGGCTGCTCAAGAAAAGGCCAATGTGGCCGGGGCATTGGCTAGGTGGGAAGTTGAGGTGGGAGGACTGCCACCCACCAAGGCAGACAAAAAAGGAGAGGCAACTGAACCCACACCTGAATGTGAACAGAGAGTCAGTGTAAAAAAATCTGTACAAAGAGCACTAGACAAGGACTACACCCCTACTCCCCAACTCAAGGCAGAAACATGCCTGGCAAGTTCTAGGAGCAAATAGAGCCAATGTGACATGTGGTGGGAAACAGGGGAAAAGTTCAGGAAAGCAAATAAAGGATTCTGTCTGGACCATATAAAGTTTAAGACAATCTCGAAAATCCAAGTGAACACTTCCAATAAGCAATAAAATACATAAGTCTGGTACCCAAAAAGAAACATAGGGCTAAAGATAAAGATTTGGTGATTAGGCCTACAGATGGTTTCTAAAGCTATAGTATTAATGCCTATCAACCAAAAACAGAGTATGGGTCAGAGGTTGGAAACTAAAACACTCTGCCAAACCTTATCAGCCACCTGTTTCTATAAATAAAATACACTGCCTATGGCTGTTTTGGCACTCTAACAGCAGACCTAAGTCGCTGCAATGGAGAAAAAACGGCCCCCATGGGCTCAGACTTCCACTCTCTGGTCCTGTATCCACTGGCACAGGCAAAGAAGGGAACAGATCCCACAGCCAGGCGCTGGGGCAGTTCAACATTCACAAGTCAGGCAAGAGGAGGGTAAACAAGCAAAGGACACATGAGAAGGAACAGAAAATAAAATTACAAACAGATACTAAACAAAACCAAAACAATACCAGGTTACGGCACGGAGCCTGTGGCTCAAGCAGCTAAGGCGCCAGCCACATACAGCTGAGCTGGTGGGTTCTAATCCAGCCCAGGCAGCCAAACAACAATGATGGCTGCAAACAAAAAATAGCCAGGTGTTGTGGTGGGGACCTGTAGTCCCAGCTACTTGGGAGGTGGAGGCAGGAGAATCGCTTAAGCCCAGGAGTTGGAGGTTGCTGTGAGCTGTGATGCCACGGCACTCTACCCACGGTGACAGCTTGAGGCTCTGTCTCAAAAAAAAAAAAAAAAAAATAGCTGAGCATTGTACAGAGCGCCTATAGTCCCAGCTACTTGGGAGGCTGAGACAAGAAGACCACTTGAGCCCAGCACTCTACCAAGAACAAGAAAGTAACACTATGTTTCAAAAAATACCAGGTTACAATGGTATCAACAAGAAGCAAAAAAAAAAGGGTATTTTAAGGACTATTAGAGCAACTGTGTTGAATTTTGGCCAGTTGATAGAGATCAAACTTTCTAATTTGATAACACAGAGATACTTGGTAATATATTAAGAAAATTTTCAGATAATAGGGAGCAGGTCAACCATTTCTGAGGACAGCAAGAGCAAGGGAAATAATCTGGAACTTGTCAATTCCCATAGTATAAACACTCCCCATTTCAAGTTAAACTACAGTATAGCAACTAATTCATAAAAATCCTAAAGATCAAAAAACAATCATGAGGCAAAATCAACAGAAAAACTCTGGCAATATGAATAATCAGAGCAGATCAACTTCCCCAGGGATCAATGGGGCAGACACAGCAGGAGATCCCATGCACAAACAAATAGCTGAGATGTCAGAAATCGAATTCAAAATCTGGATAGCAAATAAGATTGAATTAGAATTCCAAGCAGTAACCCAAAAGATATCTCAAGAATTCAACAAATTCAAAGACGAAATGACCAAATATTTTGACACATTGAGACGAGCAGCTGCAGCCCTCAAAGATCTGAGAAACACAGTAGAATCCCTGAGTAAGAGAATGGAGCAAGCAGAAGAAAGGATTTCTGACATTGAAGACAAAACTTTCGAACGTTCCAAAACTCTCAAAGAGGAAGAGAAATGGAGGGCAAAAACAAATCACTCTCTCAGAGAGCTCTGGGATAATTTGAAGAAAACTAATATTCGTCTTATAGGGATCCCCAAAAGCGACAAAGCGGCTTCACACGGCACAGAGTCTCTTCTCCATGAGATTATGAAGGAGAACTTTCTAGACATGCCAAGAGATCCTGAAATTCAGATAGCAGACAGTTTCAGAACTCCAGCACAACTCAACCCAAATAAGACATCCCCCAGACACATCATAATCAATTTCGCTAAAATTAATATGAAGGAGAAAATTCTGAAAGCAGCCAGACAAAAGAAAACCATCACCTACAAGGGCAAGAATATTAGAATAACTGCAGATCTCTCTGCTGAAACCTTTCAAACTAGAAGAGGATGGTCATCGACTTTTAATCTCCTAAAACAAAATAACTTTCAACCCAGGATCCTGTACCCAGCTAACTGAGTTTCATTTATGACGGAGAAATTAAATACTTCAATGACATTCACATGTTGAAGAAATTTGCCATAACTAAACCAGCTCTCCAGGATATTCTCAGACCTATCCTCCATGAAGACCAGCGTAATCCTCCACCACAAAAGTAAACCCACCCAGAAATTTCTGATCAAATTCCAACTTCCACAGTCACAAAAGGATTAAAAATGTCCACCGGACTCTCGAAAGGCTTGTCAATATTCTCAATTAATGTGAATGGTTTAAATTGTCCTCTAAAGAGGCACAGGTTGGCTGACTAGATACAAAATCTCAAACCAGATATCTGCTGCATACAAAAATCGCATATTCCATTAAAAGACAAATACAGACTCAAGGTGAAGGGATGGTCATCTATACTCCAGGCAAATGGAAAGCAGAAAAAAGCAGGCATTGCAATCCTATTCACAGATGCAATAGGCTTTAAACCAACCAAAATAAGGAAGGATAAGGATGGACACTTCATATTTGTTAAAGGTAATACTCAATATGATGAGATTTCAATGACTAATATTTATGCACCCAACCAGAATGCACCTCACTTTATAAGAGAAACTCTAACAGACATGAGCAACTTGATTTCCTCCAGTTCCATAGTAGTTGGAGATTTTAACACCCCTTTAGCAGTGCTGGATAGATCCTCCAAAAAGAAGCTAAGCAAAGAAATCTTGCATTTAAACTTAACCATTCAACATCTAGACTTAACATACATCTACAGAACATTTCATCCCAACAAAACTGAATACACATTCTTTTCATCAGCCCACGGAACATACCCCAAAATCGACCACATCCTAGGCCACAAATCTAAAATGAACAAATTTTAAAAAATAGAAATTGTTCCTTGCATCTTCTCAGACCATCATGGAATAAAAGTTGAACTCAATAACAACAGGAACCTGCATACCTATACAAAAACATGGAAGCTAAACAACCTTATACTGAAGGATAGATGGGTTATAGACGAGATTAAGAAGGAAATCATCAAATTTTTGGAACAAAACAGCAATCAAGACACGAATTACCAGAACCTCTGGGATACTGCAAAGGCATTCCTAGGAGGGAAATTTATAACACTGCAAGCCTTCCTCAAGAAAATGGAACGAGGTTCAGTGCCTGTGGCTCAAGCAGCTAAGGCACCGGCCACATACACCTGAGCTGGCGGGTTCGAATCCTGCCTGGGCCCCCCAAACAACAGCCACGGCTGCAACCAAAAAATAGCCTGGCATTGTGGCGGGTGCCTGTAGTCCCAGCTACCTGGGAGGCAGAGGCAGGAGAATCGCTTAAGCCCAGGAGTTGGACGTTGTGTGAGCCGTGATGCCACGACACTCTACCCAGGCTCTGTCTCAAAAAAAAAGAAAGAAAAAAAAGAAAATGGAACGAGAGGAAGTTAATAACTTAATGGGACATCTCAAGCAACTGGACAAGGAAGAACATTCCAACCCCAAACCCAGCAGAAGAAAAGGAATAACCAAAATCAGAGCAGAATTAAATGAAATTGAAAACAAAAGAATTATACAACAGATCCATAAATCCAAAAGTTGGTTTTTTGAAAAGGTCAATAAAATAGATTAACCTTTGGCCAAACTAACCAGAAAAAAAAAAAAAAGAGTAAAATCTCTAATTTCATCAATCAGAAATGGTAATGGTGAAATAACAACAGACCCCCAGAAATTCAAAAAATCCTTAACGAATACTACAAGAAACTCTACTCTCAGAAATATAAAATACTGAAAGAAATCAACCAATACCTGGAAGTACACCACCTACCAAGACTTAGCCAGAATAAAGTGGAAATGCTGAACATCAAGTTCTGAAATAGCATGAAATATACAAAATCTCCCTAAAAAGAAAAGCCCAGGACCAGATGGCTTTACATCAGAATTCTACCAAACCTTTAAAGAAGAACTAGTACCTAAATTACTAAACCTCTTCCAAAATATAGAAAAAGAAGGAATAAAAATTATACAACACGACCAAGTGGGATTTATCCCAGGGTCTCAAGGCTGGTTCCAATATACGTAAATCTATAAATGTAATTCAACACATAAACAAACTAAAAAATAAGGACCATATGATTCTTTCAATTGATGCAGAAAAAGCTTTTGATAATATCCAGCATCCTTTCATGATCAGAACACTTAAGAATATTGGTATAGAAGGGACATTTCTTAAACTAATAGAGGCCATCTACAGCAAACCCACAGCCAATATCATATTGAATGAAGTTAAATTGAAATCATTTCCACTTAGATCAGGAACCAGGCAAGGCTGCCCATTGTCTCCATTGCTCTTTAACTTTGTAATGGAAGTTTTAGCCATTGCAATTAAGGAAGAAAAGGCGATCAAGGGTATCCACATAGGGTCAGAAGAGATCAAACTTTCA
Organism: Nycticebus coucang; assembly: GCF_027406575.1. Taxonomy (NCBI): domain Eukaryota; kingdom Metazoa; phylum Chordata; class Mammalia; order Primates; family Lorisidae; genus Nycticebus; species Nycticebus coucang. The sequence continues at coordinate 67,959,621 of NC_069798.1, read as the reverse complement.
CTCTTTGCAGATGACATGATTGTATATCTGGAAAACACCAGGGATTCTACTACAGCAATGTCTCAGGCTACAAAATCAACACCCATAAATCTGTAGCCTTTATATATACCAACAATAACCAAGCCGAAAAAACAGTCAAGGACTCTATTCCTTTCACAATAGTGCCAAAGAAGATGAAATATTTGGGAGTATACCTAACAAAGGACGTGAAAGATCTCTACAAAGAGAACTATGAAACTTTAAGAAAAGAAATCGCTGAAGATGTTAACAAATGGAAAAACATACCATGCTCATGGCTGGGAAGAATCAACATTGTTAAAATGTCTACACCACCCAAAGCAATATATAATTTTAATGCAATCCCTATTAAAGCTCCATTGTCATATTTTAAAGATATCGAAAAAATAATACTTCGTTTTATATGGAATCAGAAAAAAACCTTGAATAGTCAAAACATTACTCAGCAATAAAAACACAGCAGGAGGAATCACGCTACCAGACCTGAGACTGTACTATAAATCAATAGTGATAAAAACAGCATGGTATTGGCATGAAAACAGAGAAGTAGATGTCTGGAACAGAATAGAGAACCAAGAGATCCATTATCTAATCTTTGACAAGCCAATTAAAAGCATTCAGTGGGGAAAAGATTCCCTATTTAACAAATGGTGCTGGGTGAACTGGCTGGCAACCTGTAGAAGATTGAAACTGGACCCACACCTTTCACCATTAACTAAGATAGACTCTCACTGGATAAAAGATTTAAACTTCAGATATGAAACTATAAAAATACTTGAAGAAAGTGCAGGGAAAACTCTTGAAGGAATTGGCCTGGATGAATATTTTATGAGGAGGACTCCCTAGGCAATTGAAGCAGTATCAAAAATACACTACTGGGACCTGATCAAACTAAAAAGCTTCTGCACAGCCAAGAACACAGTAAGTACAACAAGCAGACAGCCCTCAGAATGGGAGAAAATATTTGCAGGTTATACCTCTGATAAAGGTTTAATAACCAGAATCCACAGAGAACTCAAACATATTAGCAAGAATAGAACACGTGATCCCATCTCAGGGTGGGAAAGGGACTTGAAGAGAAACTTCTCTAAAGAAGACAGATGCACAATCTACAAACACATGAAAAAAAGCTCATCATCCTTAATCATCAGAGAAATGGAAATCAAAACTACTTTGAGATACCACCTAACCCCAGTAAGAGTAGCCCACATAACAAAATCCCAAAACCAAAGATGTTGGCATGGATGTGGAGAAAAGGGCACACTTCTACACTGCTGGTGGGAATGCACACTAATACGTTCCTTCTGGAAGGATGTTTGGAGAATACTTAGAGACCTAAAAATAGACCTGCTATTTGATCCTATAATTCCTCTACTAGGTTTATACCCAGAAGACCAAAAATCACAATATAGCAAAGACATCTGTACCAGAATGTTTATTGCAGCCCAACTCATAATTGCTAAGTCATGGAAGACGCCCAAGTGCCCATCGACCCACGAATGGAATAGCAAATTGTGGTACATGTATACCATGGAATATTATGCAGCCTTAAGGAAAGATGGAGACTTTACCTCTTTCATGTTTACATGGATGGAGCTGGAACATATTCTTCCTAGCAAAGTGTCTCAGGAATGGAAGGAAAAGTATCCAATGTACTCAGCCCTACTATGAAGCTAAATTATAGCTTTCACATGAAGACTATAACTCAACTATAGCACAAGACTATGAAGAAAGGGCCAAGGAAGGGGAAGGGAGGGGGCAGGTTAGGGTGCAGGGAGGGTAATGGGTGGGGCCATACCTATGGTGCATCTTAGAATCGGTACAGATGAAACTTACTAAAGGCAGAATACAAATGTCTTCATACAATAACTAAGAAAATGCCATGAAGGCTACGTTGAACAGTTTGATGAGAATATTTCAGATTGTTTATGAATATAGCACCTTGTACCCCTTGACTGCACTAATGTACACAGCTATGATTTAACAATAAAAAAAAAAAAAATCCTAAGGATCTACTAACCAGCTCTTGCTCCACTGCAGTCCTATAGGACCCAGTAGACACTGTTTCCAGGGGAATGGTGGGGAAATGACCCAGTAGACACTGTTTCCAGGGGAATGGTGGGGAAATGACCCACACAGGGTATGTTAAGAGGGGTGAGGGTACCTAAAGACAGGTTAAAAACAAAAGCCAGAGGCTCTTCACAAATAAGTTAGCAGAATCCTCCTATTAGTGAGGCAAAGCATCGAAACTTAGAATAATTACAGAACACATTGTATTTAGTTCCTCATTAAATCCACGTGTCATAGGAGACTTTAGCTTCTTTGAGCATTGCTTATACCTTTAAATTATAGGGACATATTTTCTAGAATACATTAATAGCTTCCTTAAGTGGTAGGTCAGAGAGCAGTGATGACATATGTAAATATTTGGAACCATGTGTTCTAACTAACAATTTACCTAGGCACCGCTGTTAAAAAACTTTAAGTAAATAATAATGAATCATGGATACAAAGGTGAATACAAAATACAGATACTTAAATTACAATGACGCAAGTGTTTCTGTTTTGTTTTGAAATCCTCTACCCATCTAAAAAGTTTTCTACCAAAGCAAACCCATCTAGTAAGTACCCACTGACATACTATGGTCCCAGAGAAATGACGAGAAATCTAAATGTGCAAAACATACTACATACTACCTATAGTAGGCACTGCAATGGATCAAAATGTTCACATTCCGTCCCAGAACCTAAGAACATGCCACTTTACAGAGCAAAAGAGATTTTTTTCAGATGTGATTAAATTAAGGATTTGCTATGGATTGACCTGGTAGACACAATGTAATCACAAGAATCCTTAGAAATGAAAGAGAAAGATGGTTGGGTCACAACCAGATGATTTCAACACATTACTCTGCTGGCTGCCAATAAAAGAAGGAGCCACTAGCCAAGGAATGCAAACAGCCTCTACAGGCTGGAAAAGACAAGGAAAAAAATTAAACCCACTCTAAAAGGAACTCTAAAGGAATTCTAAAGGAGCTCTAAAGGAGCTCTAAAAGGAACAAATCCCACTGACACCTTGATTTTAACCCAGTGAAATGGACTTGAGAATTCTGGTGTCCAGAAATGTAAGAGAAAAAAATTCATGTTGTTTAAAGCCACAAAGTTTTGTGGACATTTGTTTCAGCAGCAACAGGAAACAGATACACAGAAACAGAAAAATAAAATCCTAACCAATACCCCCCAAACACACATTCTCACTGACTGAACAGACCCCCTCTTGGCCAAGAGGACCCCCAAAAGACCTTAACCCTGCATTCCTGGCCATGAAGCAAAGGACACGCCTCCTTATATCTCCACCCTTTTGGAGTTTAAACTAATTGCAAACTAAACCTAAGGACACACAGGCAAAGGCTGAGTTGCCTATGAGCCATAAGTGTGCTGAACAGATTGGGTCTCTATCTCCTAGCTTGCTCACAGACCCCTTTATCTTAACTCAAGCTTTCCTTTCACCTGACTCCAAGTCTTTAGACAAAGCTTTATTTCTTTAAACAATTAAAAACCAAAGAATCTCTGAACCAAGGAGAAATCTATAGGCCACACAGCTTGGAGATGCCCCACCTTTTTGGGCCAACCAGTGTAGCCTACCATATATTGATCTATGATTTTACTCACAATTCCTGCTTCTCTAAAATGTGCAGCAGTTTGTACCTGACCCTACTGTAACCCAACCACCCTGGGACAACTTACTCCAGTCTTCTTGGATCTGTGGATCCTGGAGCCATGGTCACACCCCTTTCAATTATTTTAAAAGTTTCTTGGGTTTTTGTTTTCCCATTAGTACTCCCAACACCGATGAAAATGAGCCTTTTTTACTGGCAACTTAATGTAGGAAATACTGGAAATAATTCAATCAAGATAGTTTAAGAGACAACACCCATCCTAATAACCAGTACCTCCCAATAAATATTAATTTTATCCCTTTTTCTCCTTTTATTCACACTCTTCCAATGCACACAGAACAACCAAAAAAATGTACTAACATGAATTGGGAAAAAAGGTAAGAATCCATTAGAATCTCTGTTATTACTCTCCTTTTACCATAATCTAATAGAGTCTTAATCCAAGAAGATAATGGGAATCAAGTACAACTTAAAGGTCTGTACATTTTCATTTTTTGTAATAGCTTTGTTAAAAAAGATAAAAAATATTTTGTATAAAAACTTTTATTACCGAAGGTTAATTTCTTCTTTAAGAAGGAGCCATTCAGCATTATTCACAATAGCCAATGGGTGGAAGCCAGGGTTGAACAGATAAAAAAAGCATTGTGGTATATACATACAATAGAATGTTATTCTGCCCTGCAAAGGAAAGCCATCTGATACACAGATAAACCTTGAAGACATCATGGTAAGCAAAATACATACGTCATAGAAGGACAAATACTTACAACTCCACTTCTAGGAGGCACCTAAATTAGTCAAATGTATGAAGACAGAAAACAGAACACTGATTGCCAGAAGGCATGGAGAAACACTGGAGAAACAAAGTGGAAAGCTAGGGTCTAACTGGCAGGGAGTTTCATTTTTTCCTAATAAAAAGACAATGTGAACATACTTAATGCCACTGAAAATGGCACTTAAAAACTGTCTATACATTTTACACAGTTTACCACAATTAAGACTTTTAAAAGTATATCAGAGATTTACTCTGCAGATCAGAGAAGTTCAAAGGTAGTAGACGGGTTTATGGGTATTATGTGCCAAGTACTTCCTGCAGCTTGACTCAATCCTAACCCTATACAGTAAGTAGATACTGTTATCATCTACCTCAAACAGACAGAACCTGAGATTCAGAAAAGGTTAAGTCATGTACCCAAGACCTAGGGCTAGCTAGTTACTGGGATGGCCAGGCAGTAAAACACAAAAAACTGCTTTGTTTCACCTGCCTCACTTTATTTCCCTATCCTAACTCACAGCAAGGTCATAATGGGACTCAATAATTTTTTGATGTAGTTGTTTATTCCTTAGGGGCCTAAACATAGATTTGGAAAGAGTATGTTTTCAATAAAATCCCCAAGTTTTTGTAATTTTTACCCAACTATTTATTCAAATCTTATCTTCCATATGGCTTCACACCAAGCCTTTCTCAACAGTTCCTGAGATGGAATCCAAACTAGGATCTTTTGGACACCCAATTTGGTGCTTAATTATATATTACACTGTATTTTAAATCACGAACCTTCTTCCACCAAAATAATCAGGTGATTTGGCAGAACTAATTAAACAAGTTATTAAATATAAATTTTAAATATAGGTATGCTGGCATCATGATCTTAACTGGGGATCATAAAACACAGAATCCCAGAATTTTTGAGCTGGGAAAAATCTTTATGTCAGTGCAGAATGGACGCTCAGAAACACTCCCCACAGCCTGCTCAGAGGTGCTGTCACTGAACTCCTGAACCTGGGAGAGACTTCATGCCAGGCAACAGAGAACCCAGAACCTAGGTTCTCGGGGAAGGTGGCATTGAGCCTGAAGTCATCCTCTTCTCATAGAACAAAGTCTCCTCAGAGAGGGCTAAGGAAAACAACATGAAATCTATGAACTTCATATATCTTAAAATTATGTCTATGTCTTAGAAAAGATAAGAATTTGGATTTACACAATCTTTTTATACTTTTTATTATTTTTGCAACATTTTATTTTACTCCTATTTTTCCCCTGAAGAAGTATTTTGAAAATCCTGGTCGAAGCAGGTTAACCTGCAAGGCTGAAGAATGGAGGTGGGGCAGCACATGACAGTGGCCAGCACACCTAGGCACACCTGCTGCAGACTCACCTGGAGAGGCTGGAGATCCAGGGAAACCAAGAAAACTGAGGCACTGTTACCTGTTCATCCATTCAACAACTATTAAGTGCTAACTAACTGTTAACTACCAGGCATATAAGGAAAGAATAACCCAAACAGAAGTGTTCTCTAGCCTGGATGCCCTCGAAAGTAGATACTGAGAAAAGCCTCTGGGCAATGGTGTGACAACAGAGCAAGGCAAAGTGACTGCGGAGAAACAAGCAGGCAGGGCAGGGGCAGGAGCAGGTGCGTACACAGGCCTGGGGCTCCTGGCCCAGGCCCAGAGACTGCAGCAGGGTCTCACAATCTGGCTGCTCCAGAGGGGAGGCTAGAAGCTTCTGAGATATGACATCCGCCTTCCTGGGGCTTAAAGAGGATGCCAATCAACAGTGTGGGCGGCGGGAAAAAGACAACAGACGCACAGTGACTATTTGGGTCCTCTTTTCTCGGTGGGTCCCCCGCAACTATGCAAACGGGGTGTGAGCCACCCAAACAGCCACTGAAGAGGAATGACGGGCAGTGTCCCTGGGCAAACCAGAACACAGACTGCATGAAAACAGAGGCCTGGGTTTTACCATGATGTATCCCAAGCACGGAGATAAAACACTCAGCTCTAAAATGAATGAATAGGGCGGTGCCTGTGGCTCAATGGGTAGGATGCCAGCCCCACATACCAAGGGTAGCGGGTTCAAACCCAGCCCCAGGCCTAACTGCAACAAAAAAAATAGCTGGGCATTGTGGTGGGCACCTGTAGTCCCAGCTACTCAGGAGGCTGAGGTGAAAGAATCGCTTAAGCCCAAGAGTGTGAGGTTTCTGTGAGCTGTGATGCCATGGCACTCTACCCAGGGTGACAGCTTGAGACTCTGTCTCAAAAAAAAAAAAAAATAAATAAATAAAATACAATGAAAGAATAAACGACACGTACTAAACCCACACAGGGCCTCCAAAGTAAGATGAAACTAAACATAGCTCAAGGATGTTCAGCAGAGGCCGCAAGAAAATACCACCTTTGCACGAATAGAAAAGGCAATTTCACAAACAGAAATCCACATGAAAAAATCTTTAGCAAAGTCTAAAGACCCAATGTTCCTGCATCCTGTCTTCTGCTCCCTCTGTCAGTCCCATCCATTCTCAACCCACAGTAAGCACCGGAACTGAAAGTGCGCTGAAGAGAGTCTCATTTGGGAGCAGCGAGAACTGTCTCACTGAAGCAGATCAACCATCCCGGAGGTGCTGAGAGATAAACTGCCTTAAAACATTAGGATGGGGCACACAGACTTCAAGGCCATTGATACATAACTGTGCTTAACAGAACCACCCGTTAGGTCTAAACTCCAAGAAGATGAGAATTATTCCTTTTATAGGACAGGTTGAGTATCCCTTATCTCAATGCTTAGGAGTAGGAATGTTTCAGATTTTGTTTTATTTAGGATTTCATACTTTTTTGGATTTTGGAATATTTGAGTATAAATAATGAGAAATCCTGGGGATGGGACACAAGTCTAAATATAAAAATTGTTCATGTTTCATATACACCTACACACACACCCTGGAGGTAATGTCACACCATGTTTTTCATAATTTTCTGCACAAAACAAAGTTTTAACTGTGTTTTGACTGCATCCAGTTTTAGGAGGTCAGGTGTGCAATTTTCCACTCAAAAAGTTTAGAATTTTAGAGCATTTCAGATTTCAAATTTTCAGATTAGGGATGTTCAACTTGTACTGATGAATTGGTCAGCTCCACAAAAATAGGAACAAAAAAAAAATGACTACAAGGAATAAAGCAAGCATTTGGATAAACCCGTGCTCCAGTGAATGACTCGAAGTCAGGTAAATACAATGAAAAAAATTAAAACCACATTCAGTGTGAAAACAATCTCAGTTTAAAACAAAAATGGCTTGTCTCTATCCACAGCAAGGAATTCTGTAAAATTCAAAATGCCACTCTGGATGTATGCACAACATAATAACCTCTCTCTATGCAATAGCCCGTCATTTGTAACCACAGAGAAGCCTCTGCTTCCCATGTACTTGGCCTACTACCACATACATAAAAGGGTTGGCCGTGCCTTGTCGAGACAATCTTAGGGGGGGACACCTATGAGCTCTATAAACAGAGGTGAATTCTGGACCTAACAAATTACAAAACAAGCCTGATAACGTCTCTCCACCTCCACAGGTCTCAGTCTCCACATTTCTAGACATAACAGTGCCTGCCCCAGGAGCTCCAGTACAGTGAAGTATAGCAACATACAATCCCAAGTCAGATGAGCACACGACCCCACAGCAGATGAGGAGATGACCCCACGTCAGATGAGGACACGACCCCACGTCAGATGAGCACACGAACCCACAGCAGATGAGCCCACAACCCCATAGCAGATGAGGACATGACCCCACGTCAGATGAGGACACGACCCCACAGCAGATGAGCACACAAACCCACAGCAGATGAGCCCACAACCCCATAGCAGATGAGCCCACGACCCCACAGCAGATGAGGACATGACCCCACGTCAGATGAGCACATGACCCACAGCAGATGGGCACACGACCCCACATCAGATGAGGACATGACCCCACAGCAGATGAGCCCACGACCCCACAGCAGATGAGGACACGACCCCACGTCAGATGAGCACATGACCCACAGCAGATGAGCACACGACCCCACAGCAGATGAGCCCACGACCCCACATCAGATGAGGACACGACCCCAAGTCAGATGAGCCCACGACCCCACAGCAGATGAGGACATGACCCCACGTCAGATGAGCACATGACCCACAGCAGATGGGCACACAACCCCACGTCAGATGAGCCCACGACCCCACAGCAGATGAGCCCACGACCCCACAGCAGATGAGCCCACAACCCCACAGCAGATGAGCACACGACCCCACGTCAGATGAGCACACGACCCCACATCAGATGAGGACATGACCCCACAGCAGATGAGGACATGACCCCACGTCAGATGAGCACACGACCCCACGTCAGATGAGGACATGACCCCACAGCAGATGAGCACACGACCCCACGTCAGATGAGCCCACGACCCCACAGCAGATGAGCACATGACCCACAGCAGATGAGGACACGACCCCACGTCAGATGAGCACACGACCCCACAGCAGATGAGCACACGACCCCACGTCAGATGAGCACACGACCCCACAGCAGATGAGGACATGACCCCACAGCAGATGAGGACACGACCCCACGTCAGATGAGCACACGACCCCACATCAGATGAGGACACGACCCCACAGCAGATGAGCCCACGACCCCACGTCAGATGAGCCCACGACCCCACAGCAGATGAGCACACGACCCCACAGCAGATGAGCACACGACCCCACAGCAGATGAGCACACGACCCCACAGCAGATGAGCACACGACCCCACGTCAGATGAGGACACGACCCCACGTCAGATGAGCCCACGACCCCACAGCAGATGAGCACACGACCCCACAGCAGATGAGCACACGACCCCACAGCAGATGAGCACACGACCCCACGTCAGATGAGGACATGACCCCACGTCAGATGAGCACACGACCCCACAGCAGATGAGCACACGACCCCACATCAGATGAGGACATGACCCCACAGCAGATGAGCACACGACCCCACAGCAGATGAGCACACGACCCCACAGCAGATGAGCACACGACCCCACAGCAGATGAGCACACGACCCCACAGCAGATGAGCACACGACCCCACAGCAGATGAGCACACGACCCCACAGCAGATGAGCACACGACCCCACAGCAGATGAGCACACGACCCCACGTCAGATGAGGACATGACCCCACGTCAGATGAGCACACGACCCCACAGCAGATGAGCACACGACCCCACGTCAGATGAGGACATGACCCCACGTCAGATGAGCACACGACCCCACAGCAGATGAGCACACAATCTAACATCAGCAATGAGCAAAGTGATGGCCACTACTGCTGTTGCTCTTGCTGTTGTCTATAATTAAGGACACTGCACCTGGAAGTTAGGTCACTGGCCAAGATTTTCATGTTGTCATTAAAGCTAATTTTACTACAGAAAATTGAAGGGTCTGTTAAATTGGGAGACTATTTTAGACCTAATATAATACACAAAAGCAAGGCATTTCGCTTTCTTTAGTAAAAGTCAACATAATTAAAGCACTAATTCAAGTAACCACCAGCATCAGTCTGGGAGCTAGACAAGAGGCAATGGAAAGAGAAACAGACCGTGGAGCAAAAGCATTAGCTGGCCTGGGAGAGATCACACGGGGGATGAGGGTCGCTGGACTCTGGCACAGCCATGAAAACATGGCTCAGGGATCAGCCCTGGAAGTATGAACAGAAATCAGCAAATGACTGCACGTGAAAGGAGACAAAGTGAGAAAGACTGAGACAACCATGACCCCACACCCCTCAGCAGAGGTGGGAACATTTCAAATAGACATGGAAGGGAGGGCTGACACCTGAGTGGAAACAAGCACTCACGTAGACACGCTCCACAGGTGACCAAGGATGGGAAGCAGACACAATGCAGTGAGAAGTTGGGAAACAGCTCTGGCCAACCATTCAGCATCATTGAGAATATCTTCCTCTGATTTACCATATTTAATTCACGTGGATACCCAACAGTCAGAACACACATTTCATACTTGAGACTCCAGGTACGAGACACTCTTGAGACCACACCCAGATTTCTGACCCACAGAACTTTATAGGTGGCAGGGAGCTGTTCAACTTGTGACAGCTTGTTACACAGCAAGAGGGAATTAAGTACTAATCCACTCTGAGGATGGAATTAGAGCATTTTCTGACACACTAGTTCTCAAGACACTTCCTTCTTGCGTATCTTGAGAAGTTACTGAAGGATGAACTCCATGGAAGGGTGGTAAACAAGAAAAAAAAAAAAACCACACAGGAGGGAAGAGCCAGGGGACAGCTTCAGACAGCAAGGGGACACAGGATGACCAGGGAACAGACGGGTTGGGGCTTCTCCTCACGCATCCCACTACTGCTCTCCCTTCCTTTCCATCTGAGCGCAGAGTGCCCAGGGAGCTCTCTGTGCCTGCCTTGTCTGGACATGTGTCTCTCCTCAACACCCTGCTGCCCTGAGACATTCAACTGACCCACAGGAATGTCCCCCTTTGATCTACTGTGCAGACCGATGGCAGCAAACGTGGAGTCTGAACACAGAAAACACAGAGTGCCCGAACCCTCCAACCCCACGTCTGCTACACAGCCGCCTGAGCAGACACCCCCACTACGCTGCAGGACCCAATTTAACTGGAATCCCACCCAGTAACTCCTCTAAACCAGCTTCCACTGCCAGGCCAGCTGACAGCAGGTTACTCCCGTGGACTGTTCCACTCACCTTCTCTGGAAGCCTTCATCCAGCAGTGACCATACTAGTCCTTCCTTACACGTTTTAAGAGTGTGCTTGCTATTCAGACTTTCAAAACTAAATAAATAAACAAATGCCATCATTCAGGAATATATATCTAGATGGTTAATCCTGTGAAGAAAGCCAAGTGGAAAACTAACAAATAAAAACACAGGCTTGGCACCTGTGGCTCAAGCGGCTAAGGTGCCAGCCACATACACCTGAGCTGGCCAGTTCGAGTCCAGCCCAGGCTGCCAAACAACAATGACAGCTGTAACCAAAAAATAGCCGAGCGTTGTGGCGGGTGCCTGTAGTCCCAGCTACTTGGGATGCAGAGGCAAAAGAATTGCTTGAGCCCAAGAGTTGGAGGTTGCTGCGAGCTGTGATGCCACAGTACTCTATCCAGGGCGATAGCTTGAGGCTCTGTCTCAAAAAATAAAAATAAAAATAAAATCACATACTGTTTACAAGTTAAGATGAGTCAGGAGGGGCACATGATGGCACCCAAAGGACTGTACGTTGTACTTCCTAAAGTGAGTGATGCCTATACAGTTTTGGTTATTTTTCTCAAAAAGGTACACAGGTATGTGTGTAATTATGACATATATATAACACAATAAGAAAGTTAAAATTAATAGTACATTAAAGAGACTGTATGTTGCCTACCAATTTTGAATCTCACCTTCCTTTCTAGTACCTGAAACTTGGAGAATGTGACCAGCCAAAATACTCATTTCTCATCTCCATTTCCACTTGCACTAAACTATGTACCTTTTAGTAATGCGTGGGACTTTCTGACTGGCTCTTTTTCAAGCTAATGTCTAAAACAATTCAACCGTGGCAAAACAAAACTATAGTCCAGAAAGTAGAAGGGAAGAGGAGAGAGAGGGGAGGGGGGATATGGGAGGAGGGATGGTATTGAGGGGGGGAACCCCACCTAATGTGCATGATGCAATGGTACATTTCAAAACTATTAAGAAATGAGTATAATTGTGATGGATGTGTTCCTTAGTTTAGCATTTCACCTTGTATATCGAAGCAGTACCCTGAACCCCATAAATGCATCAATGTACAAAGTTATGATTTAATAAAAAATAATTAATTGGGCGGCGCCTGTGGCTTAAGGAGTAGGGCGCTGGTCCCATATGCTGGAGGTGGTGGGTTCAAACCTAGCCCCAGCCAAAAAAAAAAAAAAATAATTAATTAAAATAAATAAAACAATTCAACCAATTGTTATAAGGAAGAGGGTGACCTCTTCCCCAATTCTCACATCTTCTCTGTCAAGAATATAGAAACAATACCTGGTTCCCCAGCAACAACCATGGACCATGAGGTGACCTGGTACATGAAGGTCCTGCTCCAAGGTTAGTGGGGTGAAAGGCAAATGCCTGGATCGCTAATAACACCAAAAAGCACCAGACCCTCTGCATTAACTCCAAAATTCTGTGTGACCAGAAATAACCAGTATCACATTAAAGGCACTGTACATCAGTATTTCTGTTCTATGTAACCAAACCAATAATCCTAACACAGCGTAAAAAACTAAAGATACAATGTGCAGAAAAAACTAATTAACTACTTATTATTTGCTTAGCAACATACTACATAATTCATACCCACTGCATCATTTATTCCTTATAACTCCTTCCATCTTTCAGAGGAGAAAATGATGCTAAACCATGTGAGATAAATCAGCTAGGATCTTCTAATTAGGTTAAAATGGCAGAAGCTGAATTCAAACCTAGGCTCAGCAAAATCAGATCTCCTGATCTTTCCACATTAACACTGAAATAATACCTGGCTACTCTGTGAACAGGGCACTATCTTGCCTTTTCCTCCTGTCTTGTGGTAATCAGCAGCAACACATTTCTCTGCTGTGACAACAGCTAACACATTGGTTCGCTATGCTTGGGAACCTATAGTCACCCACCTGTAAGAGAAGGTAATGAATGCTAAAAATGATAATAAAATAAAAAGCTGGAACAGCAGTATCATTATTATTTTCAAAAATCAATTACTAGATTTAGAAACTAATTTTTTAAAAGTACCTAAAATATTTCGTATGTGAAGTGGTTTGGGCATGAAAATGTCCTTTCTTTCAAGGGACTTATCATTGTTTGTTGAATGTTGTTCATTGGACAAATGTAGCTTTTAACTTGATGCAGGTTCCCAAACCTGTATTGTGACATATTATTTGCCTGTGTGATTCCAAAGTCCATGAATACTAACTGTATCAGGCCAACCTGTCCCCACGTACTTGCCCTTAACAGACTATAACCCAACCTCTGTCCAAACACCTCCAGTCACAGACACTTCGTGGCATAATGTCCCCATTGCCCGCAAGTCCCCATTGTGTGTAACTGCAGCCGCCTGCTTCTCTGCCCTCTAGCTTCAGACCACAGTTTGGTGCTCTGGAGACTGGTGTGTGGGGGGTGCTCCCTTCTTGGTTATGACAGATCTTTAGAGGCACAAAGATTCAATGATAACAAGCCACTTCCTCTCTGCCTGGTCCCCAAGTCCTCTCTTGGATTCCGCCAGATCATGGGGAATCTTCCAGCATCTTTTCACCTTCTTGGTATGGTCCCTAATTAGGAAGAGTTAATATGACATTAAAACAATTGGCTGAATTGTTTTAGATATTAGCTAGAAAAAAGTGCAGCAGATCTCTAAATTTCTAAGATACTATCTTAAATGCTTAGTTTGCTATCAGCAACTTCCCTCAATCCACTTCACATAATGTGTTATGTCGAGCCAGGACCCATGTTCCATTCTTACATCATTGATTTTTTTTTTTTTTTAACTGAAATGCAAGATCTTACATTTACTCTTTCCTCAGTTTTGGCCCCAATTTTTTTTAAACTTTTAAATCATAATGACTATCTACTCTATGATCTATACCTCCAGGTTCTATCACCAAAAATTTGAGAAACTTGCCTTTTATGTCTTTGTTCCAGACTTTGATAATACTTTCACCAAGAAGGAGTCACTAACTTAGCTAACTGTCAATTAGATGTATCTCCAGTTTTAGATGTGATGTGTACCTGGACATAAACAAGAGCTACTAGTGACAAATATCTAAAATGTAGCTCTGCAAGCACAGTGACCTCATGATATAAGGTTCCCCATTGATTGTAACTTGAATAAAACTACATTTTTTTAGAGGTAAAATGGATGCTTTCATAGGCACAGGTGATACCAAAACATGCTCTCCCCTAACACCAGTTTCCCTCTTACCATCTCACTGCCTCTATATGCAGAGCTTTCCTCTGCCTTCCACAAACAATACAAAATGCAGATGCTACAGAAACACAGTTGCAATTCGCCTGGCAGTTTGATGCAGTGTACTCACACATGACAACACATTGATTTTCCTTCTACCTCCATGCAGACATCTATGTAAAGAAATCCATTAGGCAGACACTTCTCATCTCTATTGACTGACAGAGTGACAATTGAATACTTTTCACCTTCCAAAGTGACTGACAGTTAGACACTTAAACAAGCCTTCAAGTTGCAATAATAGTATGAAACACTTTCAATTATCTGAATCAAACAAATCCATGATCCTACTGGTTGAATGCACTTTTCTGTTGGCTGCTATGCCTGACTTGGGTTACACTATTATTTGGGTAATTTTGTTCCCATTACAAGGATGTTTTTCTCAAAGAATAAACTTGTTTTATAAGTAATGATTTATTTTTAAAATGTTAGAGGTTTCTATAAACATTTAAAACATGGGTAAATATGTAGCCTACCCAAATAAGTGTACTTATTTCTCCTTATGCTTATGAACTTTTCCTATTCTAAGGGAATATTCCAAAAGTATTTCATGAGGCAGTAGACACTTGCAGTATAAGGTCCATTAGTACATAAGATTTCAGGAATATAAGGTATTATAATGCTAAGAGAGTGATTAAAATGAAAAAGTCACTTATAATATTTAGTCCACTTACTTTATATTCCTAATCTTTTGGATCTCCCCATTCCACTAGAAAGCAGGGGTAAAATTTAGCAAGTTAAACCCCTTTCTCAGTTATAATCTAAATGTACATGCTCATTAACAACCAAAATCCAGTGTGAGAAGCATGCAGCAAATATAAATAAAAGCTTCTGCAAAATCAATGACTGAACAGGGACTAAAGAACAATAAATGTAACCCACAAAACTGCAAAGACTAAATGGCATAATGCTTTGCTGCATCCCAGCTGATCACACAGGGGGGAAAAAAACCCATCTTTATGATTTAAACACAGGCGCTGCATAGGAGGCCCCAGACAGGGTCGGAGTGCGCTCTCCTGCACCACCACCAGGCTGCCAGAAGGAAGGAGTCAGGACCCATCCACAACTACTTCAAAAAACACAGCCATGAAGGGGAGGGCTGGTCTTTTAAATTAAACAGCTATATCAAAAATGGCCGCAGAACTCTCAGAGCCAAATTTAGCGTGAGAAGTAAAAAGATCTAAAAATAAAACATGTTTTCACACATTTTCCCTAGGCACACAGCTTAGTAGCTTTGACTATTTGGTAAACTTTTCTTTAAATTAGTTTTTGTTTGTTTTGTTTGAAATGGAGGCAGGTGACAAAGAAACTATAAAATAATCCCATCTTTTCAAATTTACTCCAACTTTTAAAATAACCAGTGATTGCAGCCTAGCCTAAAAACTGTGCTTTTGAGAAAAGCAGTGAAAATGCCGAAACACAAAGAACTTAAACAGACACAATTAATAAATATAAAACTGTATTCCTCACTAAAATCACATTTGGCATTTCTACTAAACTATGAAAATCAAGTAATGGTTTTTAAAAAGTGATTAGTTTGTAACCAAACATAAAAAAGCACTAAGTACAGCATTTGTTCTTCAGGAACTTGGCCTTTCTTCTTAAAGTCGGGTTATTAAGATTACAGCCTTTTAGAAGTCAATACTATCTGAAGGTGCCAATACAGAATTTACTGTGTGCACAACATAAAATGACTCTGTGTAAAGAGACGGGCTGTTGCAGGCTATACAACAAATTGATTTTCTGAAAAGGAATGCTGCCTGTATTTAACCTAACAGTGTAACCCTGTTGTACTACATGGAAAGGGATCATGCATATTGATTTCTTTATTACAATTCCTCTTGTGATCAGTAAACATTCACAAAACACTCTATCTCAAAGAAAATTGTTTTGTAAAAAATTCACTAGGTAGATACTGGATTTTCAGGTAAATCCTATGACACCTGCTTTTAATAGATAACAGTAACAGATTATTTCTTAACTTTCAGTGCCTTCACTCAGTCGCTTAAAATAATGTGCATTATTGCTAAATATGCACAAGTTATCTGCTCCATCATATTAATTAGAAGCAAAAAGTTCTTTAAACAAGATTTTTATTTTAATATTTCAAAGTAAAATAGGTGTAAAAAGATTCATTGTCCTTTCAACGTAACTTCTTAAAATAATTTTTACCAGTATGTCTATAATCTCCCCTAATAACATTTTAGGACTCATTGCTTGCTATTTCTAAAAGATCACATAGAAACTTACAAGCTGTGTATGTATCCACAATGATGAACTTAAAACATAATAGTAATGGAACATGAATTTTATATTGCTTTCTTTGGAGACAATTAAACTTATAAGTCTGCTAATGTGTAGTTTCTAGAATCGATGTAAGCAATTAAAAAACTGCAACAAAATGTTTTGTGAGGCATAATTACTATAAGGTCACTAGATATTATTTGGAGTCAGTTTAGTTTATCACATTACGACATGACAAGACGTGAGGCAAAAATTATAAATTCCTTCCCTAAATCTGTCCTTCTCTGATCTAGATGGATGAAGAATAATTAACTCTTAATTATTCAGATGACTTCAAGGCAGTTTTGGGATTCAGTAAAGATTGCAGTCATTTTAACCAAGGAAAGCAGTCTCCCATCATTTATCAAATCTTGCAACTTGACCAATGATGAATAAAAAAATCTATGTTTACCCACAGCCCTAACTGCTACCTTTGAGGTTGTTAAGCAACAAATTTCCTTTAAACTCCACCATATGCAAATCATCAGATGCAATTTGCATTTTAAAGTATTTAACTCTACATATTTATTGGATTTTGAGGCCATGCTGATCATTGATTTATGTGCTTCTGGCAATCATATTTCCATATTTGTATGATTTTGATGACAGTAATAATTCAAATATGCAGAAAGTTGTTCTCTGAACAATATCTTTAATTACGTCCTCAAAGCATCATTGTTTTGCCTGGTGTCCTGACAAAAAGGGTTTGAAATAAGAAATGGCATAATAATCCAAAATGCATATAAATATATTTGTCATTTTCTGTAAACTCCCAAACGCACAGCAGTGACTTTTCATGTTAACCAATCCCTAACCTTACAAAGGCTACAAAGCCCAGCAAACTTGTACCTAAACACTTTTATTAATACTGACACACTTTCACGACAAATTCAATCACAGTTCATAACATTTCGATTCAAAATGCAAAACCTGCCCCATTTACTTTGCCGCTAACTCAAAAAGTTTTGTTGCCGTGTCTTTTTATTGAAATTGTCACAAATTATGTGCTTTCTTATGAAAGCTATCAAGAAATATAATCGTTAAAAGATTCACAGATGTTTTATCTGTTTGTTTCTCAAGCACAATCATCAGACCATAGCTCTAGTAACCACTGTCAGGGTAATTTTAAGATGATTTTACCATTCATGTTTACAAATAAATGTCTTAGAATAATTGTTCAGATATATACAAATTTAGTCATAAATTTTAGCTACATGAAACTAATGTCAACAGCCAATTTCAAAATTAAGTAAAAGACAAACACAGTGTTTTTTACTTCAGAATTTTTTCAATTTCATAGACATAGATTTTTACATGCTTTGATTCTGTAATAAGTAGCATCCTATATGGTGCATAATCAATTCTGCATATGTTCAGCATTTTCAGTTAACAATAAAATAGATTTATTGTATCCAAAACAAAAAAATTCAAGGATAAAATGGAAATCATCAAAATACAATCTTTAAAATATAAAAATCTAAACCACAATGATATATTTATGTACTATTAAATCAGAAAGCAGGCACAAAACATACCAGTATTAAGTTCTTTGTCTATTTCATCTATTTCAAAAAATCCATAATAGTTAAATACCCAGAAAATGCAAACTTGGGGGAAAAAAAATATCAACATCCACTCAAATTTCCCTAAATGAATATAAAAACATATTATATGTATAATAAATTATAATTACACGATTTGCAGAACATATACATAGTGTTTTAAATTCCAACAGAAATTTAAATTAATAATTGCTCTGTAGAGAAATATTTATTCATAAATGTTTAAGCAAAACTTAGTGACGATCATAGTTAAATAAACTTCTGCTTGTTTTTATGAGAACACTTCAAGCAAATAATCATGTAACATAAACCCAAGTCGGCTACTCCTAAATATGTTTTAATTAGGAAGAAACAATTCAGAAACATCCACCATCTCAGAGTCATTCTAATTAAAACAAAAGTAGTTTGGAATTGTGTCTAAATAATTATTTTATGGTTATTTTTAGATATAGTTCTAATAATCATACTAGGCATTTTATACACCACAGTTTTTCCTTTATATTATTTTTAACTCAATCCAATATTCATTTAGGTATCACACTTCCTATAAGAGTTCTTTATTCATCAAAACCGCAAAATCTTGTCATCCTCTACGTATGTAAATAGCAGTTAGAAAAATATGACATTTACTAAATAACTTCCAAAAATAAAGACAGACTGCTGCTTATACTGTAGTGATGTTAAACTGCAGTGAGAAGTAACATTTCCAGGGCCACACACAGCAAGGAATAGAGGGGAAAGGAAAGGAAGAAAAGAAGGGGGAAGTGGGGAGAGGAAAAGGAAGGAAAGGAAGGGAAAGTGGGGGTGGGGGGTGGAGAAGGAAGGAGAAAAAAGAAAGGTGCAGGAGGGTGGGCGGGAGGGGAGGGGAGGAGCAGGAGGGGCAGAGGAGGAGGTGGGGAGGGCTTCGGGACGCTCTTCCACTCCCCCTAGTGGTCAAGCTCAAGCAGAGCTCACACTCCCCAGGAGCCGGCAGTGTTCCCTGAAGCCTGGGGACAAGTGCACTGCACAGATTGCAGCTATGGTAAGTGAGGCATGAGAAGTGTTTCTGAAAATGCTGAGAAAAGGCAGCGGAGAACCCAGGTGTAGGTGAACACTTCAGAGCCAGTTCGTTGTCTCTCAGCACGTCTGCATCCTCCAGCAGACACCAGCAAAACCCAAGGAGGCAGGAGAGCCCGGGCACAAACAGCATAGCTAAGGAGACTGACGGTTGGAGAACTAGTTACCGTGTGGAATCTCACGCTCATCGCACATTCCCTTTTCGCTCTTTCTTTCCGACACAATAATGCAAATGGACCAATAGAAAATCACACAGAAGGATATCTGTATTACGCTCTTAATCTGTTTTAAGCAAGAAGCATGAGTGAGAAAAGCCAGCAGTGAAATAAACCTGAGTTTAAATCTATCCAAGACACCCATGTGAATTTACTACACAAAATTCTCCTTCTGCAATAATCTTTCTTTACATACTAAACAAAAACATTTATTTCAAGAGATTACTCTTAATTTTAGTTTTCACAGACTTGAACTAGATCAAGAAAAATCTGCTTTCCATTGCAAAAATTAGTATCTCAGGAAATGTACTGAATAAGCAAAGTCTACACAGACATTTAAAAAATTTCAACACTTGACTGAAATTACTGTCTATTAGTAAAAGGAATACATATCTACAAACTCAGCAGCAAAAAAAAAAATAACCTATTAAAATAATTTGTTCAAAGCAAGTATATCATTTAAGTCAAACTTCAACATGGTTAAAAAGCACTATAGAGAAACAACAATGGCTTTAATAAAACTTAATTATTAATCTAAAGAAATGTCAAATGCTTTAAGGGGTAGAATTTTAAAGTCTGCCTCTGATGATAAAAATATCAAAGTACAAAAATCTTAGTAAATAATCTACACATTACTCAACAATCGGTCCTCACTCAGCTACATTTGTTACCTAATTCTTTGCTTCCCTTTCCGTGGTTCATTAGGGTGCTACAGGGACTCATTACTGTATATCTCCTGCCCTGTCCCTTAATTGCCCTCTAGGCACTATCCCTGTAATCACTAAAATGTTCTTAGCTTGGCCAGGTGCTCTCTGGAGCATCTCATACATCTCCATGGTTTAGGAATCAAAAGTATACAATCAGTATGTCCAGGTTTGTAACGCCAGAGGGTACAAGACTAGGAGCGTCTGCATTATTAAGATCTGTGTTCTATGATCTCTTTGTACACTTACATTGCGTGGTTCTGGTGTGGGGTCAAATATCCTTTGTCCTTTAAGGTCTTTAACAAATAAAGTATTATTCTTGTATGTGTACAAATGTATGTATGTCCGTTGCCCCCAACATGAACTGCATTTCGAAACTTTCTCACATTTATATAAAATTTTAATGTCTTTTAAAAAATCAGTTATTTTTATTTAAAGTAACAAATTTTGAATTGTAAGTCTTTGATTCACAAAGACTCATTTGAATATTCCAACTACCCCCTAACAAGTGTGAGCGAAATTTCTTATAATTAGTTATAATTGTAGCCTATTTCTTAACCTGCTTCTATTATAATAAATACTATATTATACAACAGCAGCAATAAAAACATACAAAAATAATTTGTCTTCAAAAGAGATCGTAAAATTTATGCACAAACTCTAAATGTGAAAATAAAATTCTCCTAGAATCTTAGCATTATTTTTACAATTTGCATAGCTGAGCAAAATGCTTATTAATAATAGATGAAGCAATTGTAGCCAGCCATATAAATTGGAAGTTGATTAAAAAAGGATCTAAAATGGTAGTCTTACAGCATCACACAAAACTGACATTTTCATTTGTAAAATAAAGCAAAAAGGTAAACCTTAAACTGCATGATTCGACCAATACCTGCATGACATAAAAATCACATCAATTTTAAATATGTGAGCATGCATGCTCACACATGCACACACTTCCCCCACCCCACACGCACATTATGTAAAATAAAACAAATATTCATTGAAAGCAGACAGACAAATTACATGGTGTTCCTGAAGAAGGGGCAAAAAGTCCTTTTCCAATTTTTTGTTGCATACGAACCCACGCATACACAACAAATTCAGAATCATTTACTGAGCTATTGCAGTTATATTTATGGATGGGGGGAAGAGTCAATAGTGGTACTTATCAGCTCAGTGCTATATGCTTACAAGGTGTTTCTGTAGTCCAGTAGACAGATACACATCCAATGACCACGCAGATTTTAAGTACCTCATAAGTTATTAAATATTTTTGCAGAAGTAAATTTGTATCTTTATTATCTTAACTGGATTAAATCAAGTTCTAAAATATTTAGCCACTGGTTCAGATTCATGAAAAACATACATGTACATAAATGTACATGCATATTTTGCATTTGAAATAATACATAGTAAAAGCCAGTAAACTTGGGCAATGCAAGGGATAAATGACTCACACTGCTTCAATTTAAAGGCTAAAATAATAAAATAAGATGACTGAATTTAGAAAGCAGTAATTTATAGTATTTTTAAGGATTCTCATAATAAAAATTCCAACAGTAATTTTTATACAATTTGATAATTACTAGTATTCCTCACATAACATAGAATTTTTAAAAGTAAATTAATTTGAAATGAAACAAAATAAACAATGGCATTATTACACATCCATCAAAGAGGAAGAAGTGAAAATATCACTTTTCATTCACTTTCAAAAAATGTTCTTTAAAAATTAATGATACTAGATGACTAAGCACATGAAATAAGAAAAATGTACAGGGCAACTCATTTATAGTAATTTAACCTTCATCTTCTGATTTAGTTACTGTAAAAATCTATTATAAGTTCAGTTTGGTAGTGAACTATAGCCATCTACTGGAAATGAACAGTTAAGGCAAATGTTTAATATCATGTTTCTCACTGAGAAACCAGTATTCTTTGTGCTTAATATAGCAGACCAGAGAAATGAACAATCCCAGATATAAGATTTAATTTATTATACCATCCTCACAATCTCAAACGTGCAAAGATCTATGATTCTGCAGGTTAACATGCTATTTTTTATGTAATTTTCTATTTATAGTTTTCTATCACTAAGAGATGATATTCTCGGTCTATTTTCCTATTTTTCCCAGTCCTTACATTCTTAAATCAGGTAACTACACAAATTCCAAAAGTTTTAAGCTCAATTACCCACCCAAGTGCTTTTAGTTACCAAATTATAAACTAGATGTATAATCACAATTTTTGCATAATATTTTACATAGTTCGGCAGTTTGGCGCTGAAAGAATTTTCAGAGAAATAAAACAAAAACTAAAAAAAGAAAAAAGAAAAAAAAAAGTCTGGCCAAAACACGGCCTTATTTTTGTAGTAGAGAGACTATTTAAGATAATAATTCTATTTAAATGCCTGAGATGCTGCCATACTTCCTGGTATGATCAGATAAGAGGGAAGACTTACAGCTCTAACTGTACCTATTGGTAAATAATGTCATTCTTGTCAAGAAATCCTGTATTTTCTACTTCCTCAAATATTCCATCAATAAGATCTAATAGCATGTCTACTATCAATTTCTTTTTCAGAGTATAAATGATCAACATCAGAACTATACCTTGAATTATCAATACTCAAGATAATCAATGCAATGCAATGATTTCTTTTCTATTATTGCAAATGGAAAATCAAGGATTTTGAAGTATTGATACTTAAAAGTCAATAATTGAGCACTGGTTAAAATGTATCAACAGATATAAATATCAGTACCCCCAAAAAAGAAAAAAGACAAATAATGTATTACTGTGTTTTAAATATAGCCAACAGCATAAATTCAATTTTTTTTTAAAAGAAAGAAGCTAAAATTGTTTGTTTTTTTTAATTATTTTTTATTAAATCATAACTTTGTACATTGATGCATTTAACGGGTTTGGGGTACTGCTTCGATATATAATGTGAAATGTTTATATTGAATTAAGTAACACATCCATCACAATTATACTCATTTCTTAATAGTTTTAAAATAGATGTTTTAATTCTTTCAAATATCATCTACTATTTAAATAAATTATCACAGGGACCTGCTTAGTGCTCGTCATTATACCCATTTGATAATATACAAACGCTCTAAATATTAAACTAATGTATGAATCATTTGAGCATGAGCTTTTTTTCAAACATGTTAGTTTGCAGTATCATTATTTTACTAAAAACATTATTGATGCTGAAATGGATGACTATGAATCAATAGATGAAGAGGAAATCTACTTAATTTCTGAAACCCACTGTCCCTATACTAAAGTTTTGAATCCAAAATATGCAAAAATTCAATGGCTAATAATATTTCACAAAAGTTCTCCAGATATATTAACATACTTATATGAAAAGGCTCATTATTTTCCAGATGTTTAAACATAAATTACTACTAATAACTTTAGTTGCCAACTGGCAGATTTAAT